>NC_140171.1:64690278-64746351 GCF_963971535.1 Notolepis coatsorum
ATTCGATTTTTTTTGTTAAAGTGACAGCCCTAATCCACAGTGGACAGCAGGAGTCTCAGGTCTCCTCATAATTAGTTCACATTGCCCACAGGCGTGCATGACTATTTAGATATAAAACAATCATTTGTGTTTGTTCATACTGTATAGTACATGTTGACAGGGCAGTACTCCCCAACTTAACTGTTTTTCCTATTATAAAAAATTGCCTTTTATAATGTGTCATTCTTTCTATATTACCATGTGGAATATACATAGACTGTGGATTAACCCCTGAAATATAAACTGTGGATTAACCTCTGGAACTATACACTGTGGATTACAAGAGCCTATCCTGGGGCTTGCCTGACAGACACTTCCCCCAGCTCTCTCCCAGTCTCCCATAGATACACGATGAGAAATGGAGATAATCCTGGGCTTTATAAGGGAAGCTCACAATCAAGATAGGAGACTACTCCAGGGCGGAAGTCTGCGACAACGTGTTGCACATAACCCATCTACAACATTGGGCTTCAGTTGCATCCTCAACTTTTTTTGGGCCAACTTCTCTAACGTTGGCTGGGCTATATAGAAGGCTCACCAGCACCTCTTCTGGCCACCCTCTCAGTCAAGAGAGCACTCGCAAATATGGTGCACATTATCACTGTGCTCGGCCTCATGTCACTGTTGGTCGCTAGTTGATATCTCTCAGCACCATGGACAGCTGCCCCAGATGCCTCTCTCTCTCTGCTCTCTCTCTCTCTCTCTCTCTCTCTCTCTCTCTCTCTCTCTCTCTCTCTCTCTCTCTCTCTCTCTCTCTCCTCTCTCTCTCTCTCTCTCTCTCTTCCCCCCCCCCCCCCCACAAACACACACACACTCACTGAATAGAGGACCTAGACATCAAAGCAAATATTGGTAACAATATATCACATAGAGCTCTACAATTTAATTAATTAAATTTGTACTTAGTTTTTGTAATTACATACTCATTGTTACACAGTGTACTTACCGCATACACTTCCTTAACATTAACAATAACCCTAACTATATTCCTAATCCTAACCCTGACCTTATTCCTAGGTATTGAGTCAATTCAATGCAGTAAGTACATTGCAGCAATGACTAAGTTACAATACTTGTTATACTGTCATTACACAAAAAGCTACACAGGAACAGAGAATGTAAAGTGTGACTGTCTGGGTGGGTGGATGTTCGGGTGGGACAGATATAGTTATTGGATTAGATGTTATTTTATCACACACCCACACTACTGACACTTTTTGGGTGGGGGCGCGAGTGTGGGGATTTTTGGCTGGTGAAAATGCTGAGTGGCTAGTGACTTTGGAAAACCACTAGCCACAGTGGCTGGTGAGCCAAAAAGTTAATGTCAAGCCCTGCCTGGCACTATTCCATATGTGAGCATGTGCTAACATATTCGAATGATTAAACCTAATAAGATGTTAAGGGTTTTAATTGGGGTGGTAAAATTCAAGTAAGTGGACATACTATCAGTGTGTGATAAAGTCTTATCAGAGAAACTCAGGAAGAAATTACAAAGAGCTATTTGAGTCGAAGTTAAAGGGTAATTGCGGGCACTTTTAAACCTAATAGGATGTTTAAGAGTTTTACTTGTAGTACATTTGAGTAAGTGTGTATCAGTGTGTGATAAAGTCTTGTCAGAAACACTCAGGACGCCATTACATAGCCTGGCCATTTAAGTGGAAGTTAAAGAGTAATTCCGGTATTTTTAAACATGGACCCTATTTTTCCATCATTTGGGATCTAAATTACTAATAGGACAAACATATTGGAATTGATCAGTTCAGCTGACAGCCACGAAACAGGCTGCGATGTAATCATTGGGGGCATTTGTGCATGTCAAAGTACGACCATTGTGACAGGCCGAGGCAGTCAAACCTGGACTGTTCGTAGTAGGTTCCCAACAGAGCAACACAGACTCAGTGGATTGAAGAATGACATCTTTATTGTGCAATTGTTTTATAACAGCATTATAGAAATGGGAAAATGTATAGAGAGGGGATAAGTGGGGAATAGAATTGGCCGCTGGCCCTGGCTCGGCAGACAATACTGTGCCAATATAGCTGCTACAGCTAACCCAATAAAAATACTGACTTTCAGGGGAAGTAGAGTGTGGTGTAACAGCAAGCAACGTCTGTTGGAAAAAAACTCCAAAAACACTAGTTCCAGCCACTCTTCTTGGTAGTACAGCAGGTTTAATCCATCTAACAGAGGAAAACCTCTGTTTGTTCATACCTTAACATACATGTCGGTAACAAAGAGCGCTACTTAGCATGGGGGGAAATGATAGGGAACAGGACCCCAGCCAAGACATCATCACACTCCTATGGGAGACTTGGAAAACAGCGGGGGATGAAACTTGGACCTGGGCACCTGCTCAACCAATCCACAGTACGGCTGTCACATTATTTTCGAATTTCGAATTTAATTTCGAATTTACATAAAAACACAAGATTATTATATTTTTTTTTACTTTAACATTTTTGATAATATATATATATATATTTTTAAACGGTCAGGTCATATGTGAGACTGTGCTGAAAAGAATACCAAACATAACATGGTAAAAAAAAAGTTGCCAGAACGTTAGTTAGACTTTCTTTAGGTTTATTTTATTTATTTAATTTCTTTTTTTACACTGAAATTCAAATTCGAATTTCAAACTAGTCTACAATGCAACGCATTTCGAATTCGATTTTTTGTTAAAGTGACAGCCCTAATCCACAGTGGACAGCAGGAGTCTCAGGTCTCCTCATAATTAGTTCACATTGCCCACAGGCGTGCATGACTATTTAGATATAAAACAATCATTTGTGTTTGTTCATACTGTATAGTACATGTTGACAGGGCAGTACTCCCCAACTTAACTGTTTTTCCTATTATAAAAAAATTGCCTTTTATAATGTGTCATTCTTTCTATATTACCATGTGGAATATACATAGACTGTGGATTAACCCCTGAAATATAAACTGTGGATTAACCTCTGGAACTATACACTGTGGATTACAAGAGCCTATCCTGGGGCTTGCCTGACAGACACTTCCCCAGCTCTCTCCCAGTCTCCCATAGATACACGATGAGGAAATGGAGATAATCCTGGGCTTTATAAGGGAAGCTCACAATCAAGATAGGAGACTACTCCAGGGCGGAAGTCTGCGACAACGTGTTGCACATAACCCATCTACAACATTGGCTTCAGTTGCATCCTCCAACATTTTTTGGGCCAACTTCTCTAATGTTGGCTGGGCTATATAGAAGGCTCACCAGCACCTCTTCTGGCCACCCTCTCAGTCAAGAGAGCACTCGCAAATATGGTGCACATTATCACTGTGCTCGGCCTCATGTCACTGTTGGTCGCTTAGTTGATTATCTCTCAGCACCATGGACAGCTGCCCCAGATGCCTCTCTCTCTCTCTCTCTCTCTCTCTCTCTCTCTCTCTCTCACTCTCTCTCTCTCTCTCTCTCCTCTCTCTCTCTCTCTCTCTTCTCTCTCTCTCTCTCTCTCTCTCTCTCTCTCTCTCTCTCTCTCTCTCTCTCTCTCTCTCTCTCTCCCCCCCCCCCACAAACACACACACTACTCACTGAATAGAGGACTAGACATCAAAGCAAATATTGGTAACAATTAGTGCTGTCAGGCGATTAAAAAAATTAATCTAATTAATTACAGGATTTGTTATTAATTAATCTAATTAATCGCATTTTAATCGCATTACCATTTTATGCCTCATATTCTATATTCTATAATCATATTTCAAATTGCATGTGTCCGGATGGCAGAATTCAGTACTGTATCTACAAAACCTTCTGTTTAATCATCTTCCATCTATTAATTTGATTAGATTTTTCAGGTCTGGTCAATTTGAGCATGGTGTTATTCACAGTCAAAGATAAAAAAAAAGATTTATTGATATTCTCATTTGATTCATTACAATTTACTCAAAATAAAATGTTCATTTCAATCAATCACAGCGCAGATTGATTGATTGAATGAAAATGTTATTAACAGATTGCAGAATGGGTACAATACAGTACGGCTCAATACACACAATTGTTAAGGGAATGCAGACCAGAGAAAGACTTTCGTCTTGTTTACATCAGGGTCCCCCCACTTTTTCAATTCATAATGAATTGTAAGTAAGGGTGCAACTTGCACCGTACAATCCATTCTTTGTGGATCTAGCCCACAGTATTTCTGACACTGGGAATACATTCCCTGAGATTCATAGATGTCCCTAGAATCAGATACCAAGAACATGCAAATGGACCATATTAAAAAAAAATCTGTAAATGTGTATTCTACATGCTTATGGAATGAATGAGATACAAAAAAAATATTATTATTAAAAAAAAAAAAAAAACTTTTTTTTTGTAATTAATTTTGAGTTAATTTTCATAACGCGATTATTTCCTGTGTAATTAATTAATCTAATTAACGCGATAAACCTGACAGCCCCTAGTAACAATATATCACATAGAGCTCTACAATTTAATTAATAAAATTTGTACTTAGTTTTTGTAATTACATACTCATTGTTACACAGTGTACTTACCGCATTACACTTCCTTAACATTAACAATAACCCTAACTATATTCCTAATCCTAACCCTGACCTTATTCCTAGGTATTGAGTCAATTCAATGCAGTAAAGTACATTGCAGCAATGACTAAGTACAATACTTGTTATACTGTCATTACACAAAAAGCTACACAGGAACAGAGAATGTAAAGTGTGACTGTCTGGGTGGGTGGGATGTTCGGGTGGGGACAGATATAGTTATTGGATTAGATGTTATTTTATCACAGCACCACACTACTGACACTTTTGGGTGGGGGCGCGAGTGTGGGGATTTTTGGCTGGTGAAAATGCTGAGTGGCTAGTGACTTTGGAAAACCACTAGCCACAGTGGCTGGTGAGCCAAAAAGTTAATGTCAAGCCCTGCCTGGCACTATTCATATGTGAGCATGTGCTAACATATTCGAAATGATTAAACCTAATAAGATGTTAAGGGTTTTAATTGTGGTGGTAAAATTCAAGTAAGTGGACATACTATCAGTGTGTGATAAGTCTTATCAGAGAAACTCAGGAAGAAATTACAAAGAGCTATTTGAGTCGAAGTTAAAGGGTAATTGCGGGCACTTTTAAACCTAATAGGATGTTTAAGAGTTTTACTTGTAGTACATTTGAGTAAGTGTGTATCGAGTGTGTGATAAAGTCTTGTCAGAAACACTCAGGACGCCATTACATAGCCTGGCCATTTAAGTGGAAGTTAAAGAGTAATTCCGGTATTTTTAAACATGGACCCTATTTTTCCATCATTTGGGATCTAAATTACTAATAGACAAACATATTGGAATTGATCCAGTTCAGCTGACAGCCACGAAACAGGCTGCGATGTAATCATTGGGGGCATTTGTGCATGTCAAAGTACGACCATTGTGACAGGCCGAGGCAGTCAAACCTGGACTGTTCGTAGTAGGTTCCCAACAGAGCAACACAGACTCAGTGGATTGAAGAATGACATCTTTATTGTGCAATTGTTTTATAACACATTATAGAAATGGGAGAAATGTATAGAGAGGGGATAAGTGGGGGAATAGAATTTGGCCGCTGGCCCTGGCTCGGCAGACAATACTGTGCCAATATAGCTGCTACAGCTAACCCAATAAAAATACTGACTTTCAGGGGGAAGTAGAGTGTGGTGTAACAGCAAGCAACGTCTGTTGGAAAAAACTCCAAAAACACTAGTTCCAGCCACTCTTCTTGGTAGTACACAGCAGGTTTAATCCATCTAACAGAGGAAAACCTCTGTTTGTTCATACCTTAACATACATGTCGGTAACAAAGAGCGCTACTTAGCATGGGGGGAAATGATAGGAACAGGACCCCAGCCAAGACATCATCACACTCCTATGGGAGACTTGGAAAAACAGCGGGGGATGAAACTTGGACCTGGGGCACCTGCTCAACCAATCCACAGTACGGCTGTCACATTATTTTCGAATTTCGAATTTAATTTCGAATTTACATAAAAACACAAGATTATTATATTTTTTTTTACTTTACATTTTTGATAATATATATATATATATTTTTTAAACGGTCAGGTCATATGTGAGACTGTGCTGAAAAGAATACCAAACATAACATGGTAAAAAAAAGTTGCCAGAACGTTAGTTAGACTTTCTTTAGGTTTATTTTATTTATTTAATTTCTTTTTTTACACTGAAATTCAAATTCGAATTCAAACTAGTCTACAATGCAACGCATTTCGAATTCGATTTTTTGTTAAAGTGACAGCCCTAATCCACAGTGGACAGCAGGAGTCTCAGGTCTCCTCATAATTAGTTCACATTGCCCACAGGCGTGCATGACTATTTAGATATAAAACAATCATTTGTGTTTGTTCATACTGTATAGTACATGTTGACAGGGGCAGTACTCCCCAACTTAACTGTTTTTTCCTATTATAAAAAATTGCCTTTTTATAATGTGTCATTCTTTCTATATTACCATGTGGAATATACATAGACTGTGGATTAACCCCTGAAATATAAACTGTGGATTAACCTCTGGAACTATACACTGTGGATTACAAGAGCCTATCCTGGGGCTTGCCTGACAGACACTTCCCCCAGCTCTCTCCCAGTCTCCCATAGATACACGATGAGGAAATGGAGATAATCCTGGGCTTTATAAGGGAAGCTCACAATCAAGATAGGAGACTACTCCAGGGCGGAAGTCTGCGACAACGTGTTGCACATAACCCATCTACAACATTGGCTTCAGTTGCATCCTCCAACTTTTTTTGGGCCAACTTCTCTAATGTTGGCTGGCTATATAGAAGGCTCACCAGCACCTCTTCTGGCCACCCTCTCAGTCAAGAGAGCACTCGCAAATATGGTGCACATTATCACTGTGCTCGGCCTCATGTCACTGTTGGTCGCTTAGTTGATTATCTCTCAGCACCATGGACAGCTGCCCCAGATGCCTCTCTCTCTCTCTCTCTCTCTCTCTCTCTCTCTCTCTCTCTCTCTCTCTCTCTCTCTCTCTTCTCTCTCTCTCTTCTCTCTCGCTCTCTCTCTCTCTCTCTCCCCCCCCCCACAAACACACACACACACACTCACTGAATAGAGGACTAGACATCAAAGCAAATATTGGTAACAATATATCACATAGAGCTCTACAATTTAATTAATTAAATTTGTACTTAGTTTTGTAATTACATAACTCATTGTTACACAGTGTACTTACCGCATTACACTTCCTTAACATTAACAATAACCCTAACTATATTCCTAATCCTAACCCTGACATTATTCCTAGGTATTGAGTCAATTCAAATGCAGTAAGTACATTGCAGCAATGACTAAGTACAATACTTGTTATACTGTCATTACACAAAAAGCTACACAGGAACAGAGAATGTAAAGTGTGACTATCTGGGTGGGTGGGATGTTCGGGTGGGGACAGATATAGTTATTGGATTAGATGTTATTTTATCACACACCACACTACTGACACTTTTTGGGTGGGGGCGCGAGTGTGGGGATTTTTGGCTGGTGAAAATGCTGAGTGGCTAGTGACTTTGGAAAACCACTAGCCACAGTGCTGGTGAGCAAAAGTTATGTCAAGCCCTGCTGGCACTATTCCATATGTGAGCATGTGCTAACATATTCGAATGATTAAACCTAATAAGATGTTAAGGGTTTTAATTGTGGTGGTAAAATTCAAGTAAGTGGACATACTATCAGTGTGTGATAAAGTCTTATCAGAGAAACTCAGAAGAAATTACAAAGAGCTATTTGAGTCGAAGTTAACGGGTAATTGCGGGCACTTTTAAACCTAATAGGATGTTTAAGAGTTTTACTTGTAGTACATTTGAGTAAGTGTGTATCAGTGTGTGATAAAGTCTTGTCAGAAACACTCACACTCAGGACGCCATTACATAGCCTGGCCATTTAAGTGGAAGTTAAAGAGTAATTCCGGTATTTTTAAACATGGACCCTATTTTTCCATCATTTGGGATCTAAATTACTAATAGGACAAACATATTGGAATTGATCCAGTTCAGCTGACAGCCACGAAACAGGCTGCGATGTAATCATTGGGGGCATTTGTGCATGTCAAAGTACGACCATTGTGACAGGCCGAGGCAGTCAAACCTGGACTGTTCGTAGTAGGTTCCCAACAGAGCAACACAGACTCAGTGGATTGAAGAATGACATCTTTATTGTGCAATTGTTTTATAACACATTATAGAAATGGGAAAATGTATAGAGAGGGGATAAGTGGGGAATAGAATTTGGCCGCTGGCCCTGCTCGGCAGACAATACTGTGCAATATAGCTGCTACAGCTAACCCAATAAAATACTGACTTTTCAGGGGGAAGTAGAGTGTGGTGTAACAGCAAGCAACGTCTGTTGGGAAAAAACTCCAAAAACACTAGTTCCAGCCACTCTTCTTGGTAGTACAGCAGGTTTATCCATCTAACAGAGGAAAACCTCTGTTTGTTCATAGCTTAACATACATGTCGGTAACAAAGAGAGCTACTTAGCATGGGGGGAAATGATAGGAACAGGACCCCAGCCAAGACATCATCACACTCCTATGGGAGACTTGGAAAACAGCGGGGGATGAAACTTGGACCTGGGCACCTGCTCAACCAATCCACAGTACGGCTGTACATTATTTTCGAATTTCGAATTTAATTTCGAATTTACATAAAAACACAAGATTATTATAATTTTTTTACTTTAACATTTTTGATAATATATATATATATATTATTTTTAAACGGTCAGGTCATATGTGAGACTGTGCTGAAAAGAATACCAAACATAACATGGTAAAAAAAGTTGCCAAGAACGTTAGTTAGACTTTCTTTAGGTTTATTTTATTTATTTAATCTCTTTTTTACACTGAAATTCAAATTCAAACTAGTCTACAATGCAACGCATTTCGAATTCGATTGTTTGTAAAGTGACAGCCCTAATCCACAGTGGACAGCAGGGGTCTCAGGTCTCCTCATAATTAGTTCACATTGCCCACAGGCGTGCATGACTATTTAGATATAAAACAATCATTTGTGTTTGTTCATACTGTATAGTACATGTTGACAGGGCAGTACTCCCCCAACTTAACTGTTTTTCCTATTATAAAAAATGGCCTTTTATAATTTGTCATTCTTTCTATATTACTGTGGAATATACATAGACTGTGGATTACCCCTGAAATATAAACTGTGGATTAACCTCTGGAACTATACACTGTGGATTACAAGAGCCTATCTGGGGCTTGCCTGACAGACACTTCCCCCCAGCTCTCTCCCAGTCTCCCATAGGTACACGATGAGGAAATGGAGATAATCCTGGGCTTTATAAGGGAAGCTCACAATCAAGATAGGAGACTACTCCAGGGCGGAAGTCTCCGACAACGTGTTGCACTCTACAACCTTCCCACCTCTTGCAGAGACAAGTCGCATTTCTTTCCTCTCTCCCATAGGCCTTCAAGGCCGTTCCTACCGCCGCCTCTACTGCTCCATGGAGCCCGATGCTGCTATGCCCTGCTTCGTGCCGGTGGCCGGACTATACTCAAATCAACTCTAAATGGATCTAATCAGTGGATTGCATATTTTCTTCAAGAAGCAGAATAAGGCTAACCCTCTCTGCCTATTGGGACATCATAATCGGGCTACCAACTTGAAGACGTGGTCATTTTTGGATTATCGAAGCTTTTGGACTGCAATAAGAAGATTTTGGATCTGTTTACCCGCGCACAGGATCTACCAAAATGAACTGATAAGACACTTGGACACTTGGACTAATAATGCATTCAGTCATTTGGACGGAGTTGTTAAACTCACTCCACTCAAATCAATAGAGTTATATTCCACTCTTTTCAAATAAAATTTAAGTGACGTGGCTGGGATAAATTGTGCCAGTCAGCCAAAACAAATTCCTGGACCAAGGTCGAACCAGAGAGCTGTGGAGTCGAAGGCCCTCTGGGAGATAAGAGTGGCGAGCGGCTTCCCACCACCCCCAATCCCTACCTCCCCCACCCAGGACTTGGCTTGTGCACTCCCTCCCCCCACCTTCCCCCCCCCCCCCCTCCAGTCCCCCCCCCCCCCCCCTTCCTCTGCATTGGCGCTGCACTGTCGGCTGCCTCGTCTGAGGGATCACTCCCCCCCCCCCCTACAGCCCTGTAACAACCCCAACCCACTCCCACCTCCTTCCGTACATGGCGCTGCCTATGACGGCTGCCAGTCTGTTTGCGGTGGGTGAATATGCATATGTTTGTCTCAAGGCTCTGTACCATTATTACTATCTAAAATGTAATAATTGTGGAATATTACTGTAATGAGCTGTATGTGTATGATCCAAGCGTCCTATGATCCTCATAGGAGCATAACAGAAAAAATCATTCCATGTGAAGGTATTCTGTATCTTTGCATGTCAACTAATAAAGAAACTTGAAACTTGAAACTTGAACATTGGCTTCAGTTGCAATTCCTCCAACTTTTTTTGGGCCAACTTCTCTAATGTTGGCTGGGCTATATAGAAGGCTCACCAGCACCTCTTCTGGCCACCCTCTCAGTCAAGAGAGCACTCGCAAATATAGCACTGCACAAGCACTGCACTGCACAAGACCGTAGCAGACTACAAAGAGTGACACGTTCAGCCGAACGCACATTTGGAGGGGGGCTTCCCACCCCTCCAGAACATTTACAACAAGCGGTGCAGGGGGAAGGCGGGGATAGAAGAAGTCTTCTATCCCCAGGCCATCAGGCTGCTCAACGAACAATAAACACTATGCAACAACCATCAATTGCACATAGCACACACACCCACACGCACACACTCACTTAAACAAACAACACACTGCAGCACTTTGAGCTACATGACATGTATGAAAGGTGCTTTATAAATACTTACTTACTTACTTACTTACTGCAGCACCCACTCTCCACACTTTAGATCACACAAACACACTTTATATTTATTGATAAAGGATTTGCACTACAACTCGTACACCTACTGTAAATTGTACCTAAAATGTACCTCATCCCATTTCTGCTTTGCACTATATAGTATTGTATATTAGTACACTGCATAGTATATTGTTATATGGTAACTCAGTTACGTCTATTATGCATCGAACATTGTACATATGTCTATACTGAACACTGTGACCTCATTTTTTACTTCTAATTTACATGCTATACTATGTTATTTTATTTCATACTTATGTTGTCTTGCACAGTCTCTGGAGCATAACAGTAAGAAGCATTTGTATAAAAGTATTCTGTACTTCTGTATGACAACTATTAAAGAAACTTGAAACTTGAAATATGGTGCACATTATCACTGTGCTCGGTCTTGTGTCACTGTTGGTCGCTTAGTTGATTATATCTCAGCACCATGGACAGCTGCCCCAGATGCCTCTCTCTCTCTCTCTCTCTCTCTCTCTCTCTCTCTCTCTCTCCTCTCTCTCTCTCTCTCTCCCCTCTCTCTCTCTCTCTCTCTCTCTCTCTCTCTCTCTCTCTCTCTCTCTCTCTCACTCTCTCTCTCTCTCCTCTCTCTCTCTCTCTCTCTCCTCTCTCTCTCTCTCTCTCTCTCCCCCACACACACACACACTGAATAGAGGACTAGACATCAAAGCAAATATTGGTAACAATATATCACATAGAGCTCTACAATTTAATTAATTAAGTTTGTACTTAGTTTTTGTAATTACATACTCATTGTTACACAGTGTACTTACCGCATTACACTTCCTTAACATTAACAATAACCCTAACTATATTCCTAATCCTAACCCTGACCTTATTCCTAGGTATTGAGTCAATTCAATACAGTAAGTACATTGCAACAATGACTAAGTACAATACTTGTTATACTGTCATTACACAAAAAGTTACACAGGAACAGAGAATGTAAAGTGTGACTGTCTGGGTGGGTGGGATGTTCGGGTGGGGACAGATATAGTTATTGGATTAGATGTTATTTTATCACACACCACACTACTGACTTTTTGGTGGGGGGCGCGAGTGTGGCGATTTTTGGCAGGTGAAAATGCTGAGTGGCTAGTGACTTTGGAAAACCACTAGCCACAGTGGCTGGTGAGCCAAAAAGTTAATGTCAAGCCCTGCCTGGCACTATTCCATATGTGAGCATGTGCTAACATATTCAAATGATTAAACCTAATAAGATGTTAAGGGTTTTAATTGTGGTCGTAAAATTCAAGTAAGTGGACATACTATCAGTGTGTGAAAAAATTCTTATCAGAGAAACTCAGGAAGCCATTACAAAGAGCTATTTGAGTCGAAGTTAAAGGGTAATTGCGGGCACTTTTAAACCTAATAGGATGTTTAAGAGTTTTACTTGTAGTACATTTGAGTAAGTGTGTATCAGTGTGTGATAAGGTCTTGTCAGAAACACTCAGGACGCCATTACATAGCCATTTAAGTGGAAGTTAAAGGGTAATTCTGGTATTTTTAAACATGGACCCTATTTTACCATCATTTGGGATCTAAATTACTAATAGGACAAACATATTGGAATTGATCCAGTTCAGCTGACAGCCACGAAACAGGCTGCAATGTAATCATTGGGGGCATTTGTGCATGTCAAAGGACGACCATTGTGACAGGCCGAGGCAGTCAAACCTGGACTGTTCGTAGTAGGTTCCCAACAGAGCAACACAGACTCAGTGGATTGAAGAATGACATCTTTATTGTGCAATTGTTTTATAACACATTATAGAAATGGGAAAATGTATAGAGAGGGGATAAGTGGGGAATAGAATTTGGCCGCTGGCCCTGGGTCGGCAGACAATACTGTGCCAATATAGCTGCTACAGCTGGCTGGGCTATATAGAAGGCTCACCAGCACTTCTTCTTCCTGAGGAGATTGAGTATTCTGGTGAACTTTTACCGGTGCATCATAGAAAGCATATTCACCTACTGTATCACAGTCTGGTATGGCAACTGCACTGCCTCAGACCGGAAAGCACTGCAGAGGGTGGTGAAAACGGCCCAAAGCTCTGGTACATCACTCCCTGAAATGTTGTCTATTCATCACAAACGGTGTCTGAGGAATGCATGCAGCATTGTCAAGCATTGTACAATCCCTTTAAAAAAAAATATATTTGGCCAGGCCGTCTTCTCATACAGAGCATCCCACCACTGGAACTCAATTCCTCAAACAATTAGAGTGTCCACATCATACCATTCATTCAAGTGCAGGGTTAGGGAATGGCTCATTGAAAACCAGAACTGTCAACACTGAGGTGTCTGTATGTGTATATGTGTGTGTGGATATGGTGCGTCTGTCTATGTCTGGGTCTCTTAATATGTCATGATGTGCTCTGTCCTTGTGTCCATGACTGTATTGTGACCTGTATCCCTACTAGGTCTATGTGCTTTTGTTGTGTTTTTATTCTAATGTATTTATCTTGATTTTATTCTGTTTTTATTGCTAACCCTTTTTTTACACAGGATTTTAGCCTGTACCTTCTGGCAGGGGGACTACCAATGGAAATTAGCCTTTTGGCTAAAATTGGGTGCATTTACATTTGTAAAATGTTTTATTAATGTACACTGTCCCCCTTGAACAAATAAAGTAAACCTAACCTAAGGACACCTCTTATCCCAATCATGGACTGTTTGCTACAGGGACCTCTGCTCCAAGTCAAGCACACTCAGGAACAGCTTCTATCCCTCAGCTGTAATTTCCCTGAACTCTGTACCACATTGACAGTCCCCCCCATACTGTACCATATACACTCTGACTCCATGCCTACACCCTAGGCCAGGGGTCAGCAACCTTTACTATCAAAAAAGCCACTTTTCCCCCGTCCCACAAAATAAAATGCTCAGGGAGCCGCACAACCTATTTACCCTTAAAATGAAGATAACACAGTGTATAACATTTTATATATCCCCAAGCATACCCCACATTTAGCATAAAACGCCTGACAATTGGATACCCAAAGTAATTTGCGATTTATTATACTTTATACTTATAGCACACAGTTTGTTGCATTCAGCATCACACCTGGACAAGAGGCAGGGGAACTATGTGAGAATGCTATTCATCGACTACAGCTCGGCATTCAATACCATAGTCCCCTCCAAAACTCATAGCCAAGCTCAGGGACCTGGGCTTTAACTATGACCTCTGCCAGTGGGTCTTGGACTTCCTGACGGGCAGACCCCAGGTGGTGAGAGCAGGCAACTGCACCTCCTCATCCATCACCCTCAACATAGGGGCCCCCCAGGGCTGTGTTCTGAGTCCCCTCCTCTACTCCCTGTACACACACGACTGTGTCGCACAGCGGAGCAACAACACAATCATCAAATTTGCTGACGACACAGTAGTGGTGGGCCTGATCTCTGCAAACGATGAGAGGGCCTACCTGGAAGAGGTCAAGGTCCTGGCGGGATGGTGCCAGGAGAACAGCCTCTCCCTGAACGTCAGCAAAACAAAGGAGATGATTCTGGACTTCAGGAGGTCGGGGGTCAAGGACTACAGCCCCCTCAGCATCGACGGGGCACCGATTGAGAGAGTGAACAGCTTTAAGTACCTCGGAGCCCACATATCCGAGGACTTGACATGGACCACACACATTGACAGTGTTGTGAAGAAGGCACGACAACGCCTCTACTTCCTCAGGCGCCTAAGGAAGTTCCAAGTCAGTCAGAAGATCCTTAAGAACTTCTACTCATGTACAATAGAGAGCATACTGACTGGCAACATCACCTCCTGGTTTGGGAATAGCACTGCACAAGACCGAAGCAGACTACAAAGAGTGACACGTTCAGCCGAACGCACAATTGGAGGGGGGCTCCCCACCCTCCAGAACATTTACAACAAGCGGTGCAGGGGCAAGGCTAAGAGAATCATCAAGGACTCCAGCCACCCGAACAACTGCCTCTTTGAACTGCTGCGGTCAGGCAAGCGATACCGGAGTCTCAAGGCGAGCACAGAAAGACTCAGAAGAAGCTTCTATCCCCAGGCCATCAGGCTGCTCAACGAACAATAAACACTACACAACAACCATCAAATGTGCACAGCACACACATCCACATGCACACACTCACTTTAAACAAACAAACACACTGCAGCACCCACTCTCCACACTTTAGATCACCTAAACACACTTTATATTTATTGATAAAGGATTTGCACTACAACTCGTACACCTTACTGTAAATTGTACCTAAATTGTACCTCATCCCATTTCTGCTTTGCACTATATAGTATTGTATTAGTACACTGCATAGAATATTGTATATTATATGGTAACTCAGTTACGTCTATTCTGCATCCACATGCACACACTCACTTTAAACAAACAAACACACTGCAGCACCCACTCTCCACACTTTAGATCACCTAAACACACTTTATATTTATTGATAAAGGATTTGCACTACAACTCGTACACCTTACTGTAAATTGTACCTAAATTGTACCTCATCCCATTTCTGCTTTGCACTATATAGTATTGTATTAGTACACTGCATAGAATATTGTATATTATATGGTAACTCAGTTACGTCTATTCTGCATCGAACATTGTACATATGTCTATACTGAACACTGTGACCTCATTTTTACTTCTAATTTACATGCTATACTATGTTATTTCATACTTATCTTGTCTAGCACAGTCTCTGGAACGTAACAGTAAGAAGCTTTTTGTATAAAAGTATTCTGTACTTCTGTATGACAACTATTAAAGAAACTTGAAACTTGAAACTAATGGGATTATAAAGCAACAAAAAGAAAAAAAAATACTTTTTTGTCTTTTATTTTTTTATTATTTTTTAAACAAACATATAAACAAACATGACAACACACGATAAGATATTCAAGCATTATTAACAGTGCACATCCAATGAAATCACCATATAGTTAAATGTCTTATACAGGATATACCCCCAATACCTGCTATCTAATACCCTACACACATATGCTCTAGCTCGTACCACCCCCTCCCGGACCCCCCATCGGATAATCCATCCATTATCCCTCGCTCCTAACCAGACACTACCATTATATGCTAGCTTTTATTTTCTCCACCACTTCTAACCACATTGTCATTTTGGATTCATTGAGACCCAAAATTCTAGCTGTAGATATTTCTTGATAAATCACATGTCCTGTGAATATAGTTAAGATTTATTTGTTGATGGTCCGGGTTCCTTGATGTAAATCGAACATTTGCCCAGGCTTCTTGCCAATCAAAATCGATTTCCAGGTCTGGTATATCCCTCCTCCAGACGGAGTCTAGGTGGAGGGTTTCATATGAGGACGTTAGTAATTGATGATAAAAATCTGAAACAAAACCTCTCGATGTCTCTCTTTCATAGAAGAATTTGTGGTATCTGCGGTGTTCAATTGGTATCTTTAATGGAACACCGTGAGACTTCAAACTTAACAATAACTGTGTGTAAAAAAAAATTGTGGACTCGTGATATTACATTTTTTGCGTATTTCTTCATAGCTACAGAAACCCTGTTTGTTAAAAACATCACCTAATGAGTGTATGCCTTGCTTTTCCCATATAGGGAATCTTATAGGTCGTTTTCCAATCAAGAGTGCATTGTTATTGAATAAGGGAGTATGATTATGCCATTTATGTGGATTAGAATGTTTTTTTTGTATTTCACGCCATATCCGGATCGCATGAGTAATTATGGGGCCAAATTTCCGTTCGCATTGCTTAATTGATAATTTTGTGTATGCTATGTCCTTCAGTCTATGTGGGGCTACTATATTTTCTTCTAATTTTCTCCAGGATACTAATGCTTGGGGATCAAACCATGTTGTCAATGGTCTTAAAGTGTACGCCTTAAAATAGTGGCACAAATCTGAAATGCCATACCACCGTCTGCTTTGTTTCTCTGTGCGGTGGATCTTTTTATACGTTTGTTATTCCAAATAAATTTGTATGTGGAGGAGTGTAATTTTTTCCAGTAACCCTCTGGAGGGGGTAACGGTAGCATTGAGCTGAAGAAGTTGATTCTAGGTAGTACGTCCATCTTAACTATTGATATCCGTGCCTGTACTGAGTTTTTAAGTTTTGACCACCTGTTACGACCCTGGCTCAGGGGCACGCAACCTATGTGCAAACCAACACCAAAACCCCGTGCTCCAACCCAAAGTGCTACTATCTCAAGGAAACATTAATATAAATGTTAACTAAAGTACTAAGGTAACCCAACGGACCAGGACTAGAAGAACGTGACAGCTCTTTCTCTAAGCACAGACAGTGCATGTGTGTTACTAGGTCTGCCTTTAAAGCTCCCCAGCAGGTAACCAATCAGCACTAATTGGCTAATTGGCAGGCCTCACCTGCATGCCCGGTGACACAGGAGTGATCAGGCCTCTAGTACATAACACCTCCCCCACCAAACTGGTTGCCCAAGAGGCAACCACTACACAACAACCCATAAACAAAACAAAAAACAACTGTGACCCCTTAGTTGTCAGGGCCACTACCACAACAGCGATAACGGGTACCACAAACACCGGTACTATGATCGTGAGAGGGCGTTTGCTAGCACGTTGTCCCTCCCACGATGTGGCGAATATCCAAGTTATACGCCTGGAGGAACAAACTCCATCGCATCAAACGATGGTTCGAGTTCACCATGCTGCGAAGAAAAACCAAAGGGTTATGGTCTGTATACACAACAAGGGGTAAACTGGAGGATCCAACGTAAACATCAAAATGGTTCAAGGCAAGAACCGGGTCGGCCCCTGTCGAACACGACCACCGATACCGATCTGTCAAAATTATACTGCAAACCAAAATCAACCTGAGAACTGCGCTTAACAGAACAGAACACAGCACAACAAAACCATAGATCACTGATACCATCACCACACCCATATCCATCCCACCTGGCACTGGCAGTTCAGGATACTGCACACCGTGAACATCCAGAGTAGGCTGTACCGCCTCAGGTACAGCCCCAGTGTACCGGGAACATGGCAGTACGACAGTCACAATAACGTCTGGAACACCATCTAAAATGGCGTCACCCAAAATAACTTTGTCCTGATCAAAATCAAAATGGCTGCCACTCAACAGACCAGGTTGCGAAGGCGGCTCCTGCTCCACAGGACACAGGTAACTAGGTTGACCATCACACCTAGTGCATGGCAGAGAATCAGTGTGGACATGTGGATCAATGTCAGAATCATCAACTGACATACTGGGACCATCTCTGCCCACAAGTGAAACATTAGGGACAATAGAGCTACTGTGGGAAGGCTGGCAGCCTAAGTCAAGCTTAGTAGCCTCTCCAACTAGAACGGTGTCACATGAAACAACAGCACCTCTCATAGCATCCTTCCCACACTCATCCTCCAATTCGTTCGTGGCCTCAGCCACCGTACAGGCTGGGAAGACCTTGAGACACTGCGCTGCCATATCATCTCCTGTCACATGCTTCTCCGGCACGCCTGTCAACTCTGGTTTCACCACCGGGCCACACAAAACCACAATCAAGAGAATCATTATGCAAATGTACATCCACAGTGTGCTTTCCAAAATTCTCAACAGGTACACATTTTAACTCAACAAAGAATGTGTCACTAAGTGTAATGTCCCAAGTCGAAGTATCAACAACATCACTTTTGTCCTTTGACATTTCTCGTGCCACAGCACACACAGGAAACACTCCTGGATGTTTCTGTGCCAGCTCATTAGAGACCTCAGAAACCACAGGAATGGGAGTTACAACCGGAGTAGCCAACACTTTGTCACCAGCCAAATCATTCCCTAGAATGAAGGACACCCCCTTTATGGGAATGTGAGAACATACCCCCACAACAACATTGCCTGATACTAAGGGAGAATTGAGCGTGACCTCATGCAAAGGTGCATCCACAAATCCACCCCCAAAGCCCCGAATAACGACACCGGAATGCAAAGAAGAGTTTTCTGAAAACGGCAAAACCCCCTCCAGAATGAGGGACTGAAAAGCACCGGTATCTCTCCAAATTGTTATAGCCTGTTTGGACTCTAGTGCATTAGTCAGGGAAACAAATCCATTCATCATAAACATTGAGGAACCCTCGAGTTCTTTGTCCACACGTTTGATACTTTCCCCATTCCCATCTAACGTTGGCATAGGCGTCCTGCATATGGTTTCTACCAGAGCCACGGTTCTGAAATTTTTCTGCTCAAGCACCGGGCACCCAGCAACGATATGACCAGGTTCTTTACAGTAAAAACAGATAATCCCTTCTGGGAATGCACCAGCAGAACCACCCCGCCTAGGAGGTGAAGTTAACTGACCAGCAGACACAGGTTTTGGGAAACGGCCCCCCTGAACAGGACGCCTATCCCCGGACTCAACACGGTAGTCCTCCAAAAACACGGACTTGTGTGTCAACACAAACTCATCGGCGAAGACAGCGGTGTCGCCTATCTTCGATACCCCACGCTCATTTAGATGTGTGGAAACGGTATCAGGAACACATCTTTTAAATTCCTCTAGGAGAATCAACTGCCTAAGCTGCTCTCTTGACTCTGCCTTCTGAGAAGTGCACCACCTGTCAAACAGGTTCTCCTTCTCCCTACCAAACTCAACATAAGACTGCCCCTCCGACCTGCGATAACCTCTAAAACGCTGACGATAGGCCTCAGGGACCAACTCATAAGCCCTCAAAATGGAAGCTTTAACCAGCTCATAATCAGCGCTTTGTTCAAGGGACAGAGCAGTGTAGGCTTCTTGTGCCCTACCAATTAAAACACATTGCAGCAGCAGTGTCCAGGCGGTATCAGGCCACTTCAATGTGGTTGCCACCCGTTCAAAAAGGGGAAAATATCTTTCCACGTCTTTCTCAAAAAATGGTGGCACCATCCTAATATTCCTGCCTACATCAAACCCGGAACGTGACTCTGGATGCAGAGCACCCGCCTGCAAGGCAGCATGCTTATATTCAAGCTCCTTCTGTGCACGCTTGTGCTCCAACAACATTTTTTTCTCCTTAAACTCACGCTCCTCTCTCCGCTCCTCTCTCCTCTCCTCACGCTCGTGCTGTAGCTGCCTTTCCTTAAACTCCAACTCCCTTATCCTCCAGTCACCCTCTACACCAGGTAATAGCGGAGATGCGCCAGACGAAGGAGGCTCTCCTCAAGCACCTGTTCCCTAATGAGCAAAACCCTCAAAGCACCCAAGGCAGATGGTTTCAAACGTTTCTCACTGGGAGTAAGCTCGACCTTGTAGTGCACAGCAAGCTCGAGAAGCTGTTCTTTTGAAAACCTCTCCAACATGTCATGTGAAGGGTGATCCACAAAATCCCTAACGGAAGCCATCTTTTCTGCACCAGCGCCACAACCCGTTCACTCTAGAGTCACCAAAAAGCTGCCAAAAGCACCCTAGCACACACACAATCCACCTAAAGAGCCACCAAAGAAACACTAAAGAACCACTGAAGAACGACTAAAGAACCACGACGAACCACTGAAGAACCATACAGAATGCAAAAGCCACTAATAATAACCATAAAGGGACGCGGTGGCAATGTGTGCTACGGAGCGCACATTTCTAGGACGCAAAAAAAAACATAAAAATAAAACATACCCACCCCAAATAGACGTGTCATACACGCAGGGTGTTAGGTGCTACCAGGTATGCTCACCAAACACTCAAACAAACAAAATAAATCCAACAAACAATTCCAAACAGGTGCGCCTTCTAACCTGATATGACTACACAATAATGTCCCTATCTACATGTGGTGCCCACTAAACTATAGTATACATAAGTAGTCACATCAAATTACAAACAAATACGGCATACTCACCTGTTTGATGAAATGGCTCAGCCCCCACGTTACACCATATGTAACGAACACCACTCAAACCATAATACGATGACACCCTGTGCAACACAAAAAAAAAAACACCAAACAAAGTTCTAGGGGTAAAAGATCCCGGACGAGCGCCCAACTGTTACGACCCTGGCTCAGGGGCACGCAACCTATGTGCAAACCAACACCAAAACCCTGTGCTCCAACCCAAAGTGCTACTATCTCAAGGAACCATTAATATAAATGTTAACTAAAGTTAACCCAGGGTTTTAAAATTAGAGTAGGTGAAAACATTATTGAGGATAAAGAGGAGGTCACCTACCTGGGCTTTATTTTAAATAACAAACTTTCTAACGAAAAAATGGCACAAAAAGTTATTACTAAGGTCAATCAAAAAACCAAATTTTTATTTAGAATTTCCTCGTTCATAAATAAAAACGCTCTGAGGACCCTAGCTGGAGCCCTCATCCAATGTCACTTTGACTATGCTTGCACTTCATGGTACAGCAACATATCAAAACAAATGAAGACAAAGCTCCAGACCTCCCAAAACAAACTAGTGAGACTCCTGCACAACCTTCACTTTAGGACTCACCTAACGCCAGCCCACTTTAGCAGGCTGGGATGGCTTAGGGTTGAAGAAAGGGTACACCAGCTTAAAATGCTACTGGTTTTTAAAGTACTAAAAGAAACGGTCCCCAAGTACCTAGTAAATTATTTTAATAAAGTAGGAGATGTCCACAAACACGCCACAAGAGGAAGCCCCACGGACCTGGTCCCGCCGAGAGTCAGGACATGCATGGGGAAAGATGCATTTTTTTACTCGACTACGGTAATGTGGAATGCCCTGCCAACATTTATAAAACTCCTGAACTCCCCTCTCGGATTTAAATCCGCCCTAAAAACATGGCTCAACAGCAACTCAAATTGGTCTTAAAATGTTTTTTTTATCTCTTTTATCATAACTTGGCTTTTATTTCTTTTATCATGAGTTGCTTTTAAGGGTTTGCGGATTTTCTTTTAACATTAGTTGTTCTGAAGGATCAGATTAAACCGAATATATATATTTATTTATATATATATATTTAATTGTATTTGTATATCCCCTGATATCCCTTGTATATTCCTTGTACAATATGCATTGAATATCCCTTCTAGTCTACTGAACATCCCATAATAGTCTCCATTCTACCATTGGACGAGACCTTGGTGCCAGGTCGCCATACCCCTCAGACCAGGTTCAATCGTACCGCTCAACATGTATGGACAAGTCCTAGTTCCACGTAGGAATATGTCTACCGCACCACTAATGGTACTATTTGTTCATAGTGCGTATATATACTGCGCTATTAAAGTAGAGCTTTCTTTTAGTCCAGTTCCTTACCCTCCAACAGAGTGACAGACGCAAAAGCCTCCCCGCGAACCATGTGTGGGCAGTAAGGCCAATTCGGCCCAGTATCGGCATTGAGACATCGTGTATATTAATATTTGAATAGTCATATTTGGCACTATATCGTCGAGTTGGACGTATTCTATTAAGCTAATAATAGTCTATTCATATGTAGTGCCTCGTGCGGTAAGAGTTCTATAGTAATCAGCACCCCCATCGTTTCGGGCATCAGCTGGACGCTTATCCAGGGTGGTTGACCCCACGTGAAGCTGCACCCGAGGAGCTCCAGGCCAAAGAGCGAGTGGACCTGTATATTGGATTATTCTACCGACGACGGCTAGCCTTCCCCGGCTTGGATTATGCTTTGAGTACTTTGATTATTCTATGGATAAAGGCCAACACTGCGGTGTGTTGGAAATACCCCCCCCCGGAGAGGACGACAGGTGAGAAGACGCTCTACACGACGAGGTCGCCTCATGTCTCTCCATCGTGGACCGGAGGACGCCGGCCACAGAGAGTCCAACTGCTTTCATCTGTGGATCGAGGATCGCTGGGCACCGGGTCGCACGACTGTGGGCTCTCCCAGGATACCCTCGGCCAGACGGGATACAGCCAGACTCTACCCCCCCCTCCAGCTGTCCTACAAGCAGTCGGAACCTTCCCCTAGTGTATCCAGCTATATAATCATTCAAGTATCATTGCTATTGTTCCCTAAATATTCCAGGTTGTATATTTGCTCCCTGCGCAATCAGAGATTGGACATTCGATATTGATCTACCTACGAATACTCATTTGCCATAAAAGTGCATACTATTTCAAATCATAAATGTAATTAAGTGATCGTTGTACATACCTTTTGCTATGTATTATTATTAAACGCAGACTTTCGACTTGGTACATTTGTGTTGGATCCGTTTCATCAGGTGGGAGTGTTTATCATAATTATTTATACCTAGTACTGGGTGGCCAGAGTCTAAAGTACAAGAGGTAGTGGTAGTAAGTATCATATCTAACAATACAGTCAGGGAATTGTACCCCTCAGTTACATTAGTTAACTGTATGAGTTGTCAGGTTAGGTGTTTTTATAAAAAAAAAAATGTGTCCTGTCAGTGTACATGTCCATTTGTGTTTCTGTGCCTTTTTATGTTCCATGTATTTACCACAATGGAAACAAGCCTTGGCTTTATTGTGTTTTATCCATTTTTGACCAGCGTTATTGACACTGTTATTGTCTTGTCTTTTAAAATGTTTTTTTGTCATACGATTTGCGTCAAAATAAAGTATTCAATCAATCAAAAAAGGTAACCCAACGGACCAGGACTAGAAGAACGTGACAGCTCTTTCTCTAAGCACAGACAGTGCATGTGTGTTACTAGGTCTGCCTTTAAAGCTCCCCAGCAGGTAACCAATCAGCACTAATTGGCTAATTGGCAGGCCTCACCTGCATGCCCGGTGACACAGGAGTGATCAGGCCTCTAGTACATAACACCACCTATCAAGGTCGTCTTTGATTTCGTTTTGGATTTTTATGTAATTGTGCTTCACCGTTTGTCTTATGGTGGGGAATATTTCCACTCCCAAGCATCTAAAGTGTTTTACCATAGGTATCTCTACTGGGAGGGTTATATATTTTTTTGCAGGGGCGTTAAGTGGAAGGAAAGCCGACTTCGGCCAATTTATCTTAAATCCCGATAAATCTCCAAAGTCCTCAATCAACTCGAGCAGATGAGGCAATGTGGTGTTGGGGTTTTGCATGAACAGTATTACGTTGTCCGCATATAAACAAATTTTATGTTGTGCGCCCTTGATTACGATTGGTTCTATGGATTGGGATTGTCTCTAGTGATAGATCGAATAGTCCGGGACTAAGAGGGCAACCCTTTCTAGCTGAGCGTGATACCGGAAAGATTCCGGAGGTGATTATACCTGTTGTAATCATGGCCGATGGGTCTTTGTATACTACTTTAATCATATCAATGAAA
This sequence comes from Notolepis coatsorum, assembly GCF_963971535.1. Classification (NCBI taxonomy): domain Eukaryota; kingdom Metazoa; phylum Chordata; class Actinopteri; order Aulopiformes; family Paralepididae; genus Notolepis; species Notolepis coatsorum. The sequence goes on from NC_140171.1 coordinate 64,714,503, forward strand.
CCTTTACCTAACCCCATCCTTTCTAATACTGCCCATAGATACGACCATTCCAGCCTGTCAAAAGCTTTCATTGCATCCAGGGACAGCATCGCCTTAGGTATGGTGTCGTCCTTGTCAGCATCTAGTATGTACAGTATTCGTCTTATGTTATCAGTGATCAAGCGGCCTCTTATGAAGCCAGTTTGGTCCGGATGAACTAAAGACGTCATATGCTTTTGTAATCTGATGGCTAATACCTTAGAGTACAATTTGATATCGGTTCCGAGGAGGCTTAAGGGTCTATAACTACCGCACTCGGTTGGGTCTTTGTCTTTTTTAAGGAGGACTGTTATGAGTGCAATATTGTCGTTCTTATGGAAGTTCCCCTCCTTGACTGAGTATAAAATCATATTTAATAATAAGGGTCCAATTATGTCCCAACAAGAGAGGTACATTTCTGGTGGGATACCGTCTCTTCCAGGAGCCTTACCACTTTGCATTTCGGATATGGCCATCTTGAGTTCCTCTAGTGTGATCGGTGTTTCTAACTGTTTAGCGTCATCCTCTGAAAGTTTGGGGAGATTAATTTGATTAAGATATGTGTCCATTTTGTTTTGATCGAAGGTCGTTTCTGATTTATACAAGTTGGAGTAGAATTCTTTGAATGTCACATTTATTTCTTCAGGGTCTGTAACAAGTACTTGTTGTGCTCTAATGGTAGTTATATCTGCAAATTTTGCATTAACTTTTAATCGCATAGCTAATAGGTGACTTTGTATTTCCGATTGTTGTCTGTATATGGCATTAATCTCTTTTTTTAGTACATTAACTTGATTTTCCAGTCGAATCGAGTTGTTGTATTGTAAAGAATTAAATAACGTTGAGTAAAGTGTTTCCAGTTCAGCCAGTTTTGAGCATCGATTCTTGCGCATTTTGGAGGAAAAGCTATCAGTGAAATCCTTGATCATTCCCTTTACCGACATCCATAATATTCTGGGGTCCTGCACCGAGTTTGCATTCCTCCGTAGGAATACTGTAAGAGCTTCTTTGAGTTGTGTAATGAATTCCTTGTTATTAAGCAGCATCGAGTTAAATCGCCATCTTGGGGCTCGGGAAGATAGTATACCAAATGTTCCTTTTAGGAGTAAATAACAGTGATCTGATAATGCATTGGGTATCATTTCCACGTCATATTTATCAAATAGTCTCGGGATGCAAAAACATAATCTATTCTGGATAATGTGTTATGTCTCGCAGATCGACAAGAGTACTTCCGGGTCGTAGGGTTAAGTGATCGCCATAAGTCATTTACACCTGTAATCTTCGACCAATCCTTTAATGCATTAGATGATTTTTTTTGTTCGTTGGAAAAGGAGGGGTAAGATTTGTCCATCCTTGGATTCCAAATGGCATTAAAATCCGCACCAATTATAAATGAGTAATCGGGAAGGTCTAACATTGCTTTGGTAAGTGTAGTGTAGAAACCAACTTCGTACAAATTTGGGGTGTATACCGCTACCAACGCTATTTTCCTGTTCTTGTGTACAATCTTAGCTATAGTTATCCGACCATCTGCATCAGACCATACTCCCTTCAATTCAATATTCAACTTCCGTCTAACGACTATGGCTACTCCCCGAGTTCTCGTTCCAAAGGAAGAGTGACTAATGTTATGATATGTGTTGTCTGCTAACGTATCTATGTCTTTCTCTAAAATGTGCGTTTTGCTTAGCAGAGCCACGTCAACCTCAAAAAGCGTGTGGCGGGGAATGCACCAATCAGCACCGTACCTCAGGAGAGCGTGTGGCGGGGAACGAACCAAACCTCACAAATTGGATGTATATCTATTGTTGCTTCGCACTCCAGAAGCATTACCAACAACTACACAACAACATGTATAGATTATGGATAGTTTGAATATAATGATCTGGAACACTGGGGGAATAAATAATCAACACAAACGCAAAAGGGTGCTCACACTGATGAAAAAAGAACAGGTTGACGTGGCCACTTTCATCACGCAGCTGTCATAGTTTGTGATTAGCGCCCCAGAGGGCTTTATATACCTGGACCTTCCTTCTATCGTTGTCGGGTCGTTCTGGAATACAACTGCATTTGCCTGCTTTTTCCCCGTTGCTGTTCCTGGTCTACTTTCTCTCCAGGACCTTTCTGTGGAGAACCGCTGTTGAGAACCTTGTTCCCCGTTTGGAGCTGCGCCTCGTTTTACCCGCTTTACGCGTTGCGCTTGGGTGAGTGGAACCAAACCCCTCTGGATTATTCTGATTGTGTGTTTTAGAAGAGACACTGAAGATTTCGTTAACCCCTCTGGATTATTCTGATTGTGTGTTTTAGAAGAGACACTGAAGATTTCCTTAACCCCTCTGGATTATTCTGATTGTGTGGTTAAGAAGAGACACTGAAGATTTCGTTAACCCCTCTGGATTATTCTGATTGTGTGTTTTAGAAGAGACACTGAAGATTTCGTTAACCCCTCTGGATTATTCTGATTGTGTGTTTTAGAAGAGACACTGAAGATTTCGTTTTGTTTGCACTGACTCAGCTAAATTGTGTGTTGGGGGAACACTGAAGACTGTCACTGTCAATTGGTTCTGGACACAGCTAAGGGAGGAGGGAACCACACTGCCTCTGTGTTTCGTTGGACTGTTTCTGATACCTCTCTCTCTCTCCGTTTTCCACCTTGAGTAAAAGCTGGGAGTATCTGCAGAGCCGCTACAACGTCACATGCCAATTCCCCACCGCTATCACCAGGAGGATTCTGCAGAGCCGCAGATGACTCTGCCGAAGGCAGTCTCCCTGTTTGTTTGATAATTGTACTTTACCCTTTTTTTGACTCTGTAAATAAATACGCCCTAGTATTTGGCTAACTACCTGTCTGTGCCGTTGTGTTTGAGGTCGGTTACAAACCATAACATTACGACCCGACCATGACGACCTCAGCCGACACAGACAGGGTCAGAACAGCGTTGGCGGTCCAGATTGAATTAACCAACGACCACAGCCTACAGCTAGGTGCGGCTGCGGCTGCTGTACAGGAGCTCCGAGACCAGGTCCTGCCTATTCAGGAGTCCCTTGGCTCTCTGGCTAGCCTTCAGACAGCCCAGGGTAATCAGCAGACTAATATTCTCCACCAATTACAAGCGCTGAGTGAAGCCGTTAACACCTTGCTTGTAACCCCACCTACTACAGGAGCCTCGGCCGGAGCATCACCCGCAGCCGTGGCAGGCCCCGCGCCTCCCGATCCCGCACCTCGGGAGCCCCGTCTCTCCGAACCACGGTTGTTCAATGGTAACTTCGAGGATTGTGCCACATTCATCATGCAATGTGAGTTGGTTTTTCGTCAACAACCCAGCCGATTCACTTCAAGGGGAGCCCGAGTGGCTTACATGACTAACCTGCTCTCAGGCCGGGCAGCACAGTGGGTTACTGCCTCCTGGGCAATGGGGGCTGATTTCTGTTTTTCCTACCCAGACTTCGTGGCTGAGCTCCGCAGGGTTTTCCACCACCCAGCCCGTGGCCAGGACCCTGGAGCTCGGTTGGGCACCTTCCGGCAGGGCAGTGGCGGGGTCACCGACTACGTGCTGGAGTTCAGACTGGCGGCAACGGAGAGCGGTTGGAACGATCAAGCGCTTCGTCTCACCTTCATGAGGGGGCTCAACGACGCTGTCAAGGACCAGCTCGCGACCCGTGAGGAACCTGAGTCCCTCGAGGACCTATTCAGCCTCGCCATTCGCATCGACGGACGCCTCCAGGAGAGAAGACGTGAGAGAACCCGACCGGGACCTCCAGAGGTTCTCCAGACCCCCCGTACTCGTGACGGTAATGCGGTCCGCCCTGCTCCCAACACAACTGGTGGTTCCTTCCCCTCCCGTTCGGTGCCCGGGGAGGAACCCATGCAGCTGGGACGTTCACATCTTAGCCAAGCTGAACGGGAGGCAAGGTTCAGGTCCGGCCTTTGCCTCTACTGCGGTCGGGATGGACACCGTATCGCCAACTGCCCCACCCGGCCAAAAGACCAGGTTTGCCGGGACCCCGGGAGATCCTGGTGAGCCGTTTTTCTCGTTCCCAGAGCCGTGCATCACCTAGCCGTCTGATGAGCGTCACCCTGGCCTGGGCGGACCAACGGGCCACGGTGGAGGCACTCATTGACTCGGGTGCTGACGAGAGTTTCCTAGACTTCGAGTTTGCTACCCGGGCCAACATTCCACTAGAGGACCTTGTTTGACCTGATTGTGTGTTTTAGAAGAGACACTGAAGATTTCGTTTTGTTTGCACTGACTCAGCTAAATTGTGTGTTGGGGGAACACTGAAGACCGTCACTGTCAATTGGTTCTGGACACAGCTAAGGGAGGAGGGAACCACACTGCCTCTGTGTTTCGTTGGACTGTTTCTGATACCTCTCTCTCTCTCCGTTTTCCACCTTGAGTAAAAGCTGGGAGTATCTGCAGAGCCGCTACAACGTCACATGCCAATTCCCCACCGCTATCACCAGGAGGATTCTGCAGAGCCGCAGATGACTCTGCCGAAGGCAGTCTCCCTATTTGTTTGATAATTGTACTTTACCCTTTTTTTGACTCTGTAAATAAATACGCCCTAGTATTTGGCTAACTCTGAACTACCTGTCTGTGCCGTTGCGTTTGAGGTCGGTTACAAACAATAACATTACGACCCGACCATGACGACCTCAGCCGACACAGACAGGGTCAGAACAGCGTTGGCGGTCCAGATTGAATTAACCAACGACCACAGCCTACAGCTAGGTGCGGCTGCGGCTGCTGTACAGGAGCTCCGAGACCAGGTCCTGCCTATTCAGGAGTCCCTTGGCTCTCTGGCTAGCCTTCAGACAGCCCAGGGTAATCAGCAGACTAATATTCTCCACCAATTACAAGTGCTGAGTGAAGCCGTTAACACCTTGCTTGTAACCCCACCTACTACAGGAGCCTCGGCCGGAGCATCACCCGCAGCCGTGGCAGGCCCCGCGCCTCCCGATCCCGCACCTCGGGAGCCCCGTCTCTCCGAACCACGGTTGTTCAATGCTAACTTCGAGGATTGTGCCACATTCATCATGCAATGTGAGTTGGTTTTTCGTCATCAACCCAGCCGATTCACTTCAATTAAATAAGGACCAGCTCGCGACCCGTGAGGAACCTGAGTCCCTCGAGGACCTATTCAGCCTCGCCATTCACATCGACGGACGCCTCCAGGAGAGAAGACGTGAGAGAACCCAACCGGGACCTCCAGAGGTTCCCCAGACCCCCCGTACTCGTGACGGTAATGCGGTCCGCCCTGCTCCCAACACAACTGGTGGTTCCTTCCCCTCCCGTTCGGTGCCCGGGGAGGAACCCATGCAGCTGGGACGTTCACATCTTAGCCAAGCTGAACGGGAGGCAAGGTTCAGGTCCGGCCTTTGCCTCTACTGCGGTCGGGATGGACACCGTATCGCCAACTGCCCCACCCGGCCAAAAGACCAGGCTCGCCGGGACCCCGGGAGATCCTGGTGAGCCGTTTTTCTCGTTCCCAGAGCCGTGCACCACCTAGCCGTCTGATGAGCGTCACCCTGGCCTGGGCTGACCAACGGGCCACGGTGGAGGCACTCATTGACTCGGGTGCTGACGAGAGTTTCCTAGACTTCGAGTTTGCAACCCGGGCCTACATTCCTTGTGAGGCCATTGGAGGTGTTCGCATTGGACCAACACCGCCTGGCTGACATCACTCAACGCACCTGTCCTGTCCTGCTCACCATTGCTGGTAACCACGTTGAGAGACTCCAGTTTTTTATCACCAGATCCCCTCTTGTCCCAGTAGTCCTGGGCCGGCCCTGGCTCGCGCTGCACGAGCCCCACATCGCCTGGTCCTCCGGTACCATCAGGGGGTGGAGCTCCTCCTGTCATGCCCAGTGTCTTGAGGCGGCGTCCTGTCCCTCGCCCCGGAGATCCGTTTGTGAGCCGCCTCCGGACCTCTCGACCATACCCCCCGAGTACCACGACCTCGAGGAGGTTTTCAGTAAGTCTAGGGCTCAGGCCCTTCCGCCTCACCGGCCTTACGACTGTGCCATCGACCCCCGCTCAGGGGCTCCCCTTCCCGGCAGCCGCCTCTACAGTCTGACCGTCCCTGAGAAGGCAGCGATGGATCAATATATCTCTGAGTCCTTGGAAGCAGGACTCATTCGGCTTTCCTCCTCCCTTGTGGCGGCCGGTTTCTTCTTTGTTGTGAAGAAGGACGGAGACCTTCGATCCTGCATTGACTATCGCCAGCTCAACGAGATCACCATTAAGAACAAGTACCCTCTTCCTCTCATGAACTCCACCTTCGAGACTCTCACCCAGGCTACCGTCTTTACCAAGCTGGACCTCCGGAGTGCCTACCATCTGGTCCGTATCCGAGAGGGCGATGAGTGGAAGACCGCCTTCAAGACTCCCAGGGGCCACTACGAGTACCTGGTAATGCCGTTCGGCCTCACCAACGGCGGTATTCCAGGCGCTCATGAACGACGTCCTTCGTGACATGCTGGAGGAGTTTGTGGTAGTATACCTAGACGACATCCTCATTTTCTCCAAGACCCTTGAGGAACACATCCAGCATGTCCGCCGTGTGCTGGAGCGCCTCCTCCACAATCGGCTCTTCGTCAAGGCAGAGAAGTGCCGATTCCACTCCGACTCCGTCGATTACCTGGGCTTCATCGTGGAGAGAGGCTTGACCCGAGCTGACCCTCGCAAGATCCGGGCCGTGGAGGAGTGGCCGGAACCCACCTCTCGGAAGGAGTTACAGAGCTTCCTCGGGTTCGCCAACTTCTACCGAAGATTCATCCGGAATCAGGTGGCGGAACCACTTACCAGGCTGACCTCTCCCGCCCTGCCGTTCGACTGGTCCTCAGTGGCGTGTGCTGTGTTCCGCTTGCTCAAGAAGAGGTTCACTTCCGCCCCGGTCTTGCTCCATCCAGACCCCAAGAGACAGTTCATCGTAGAGGTGGACGCCTCGGATTCTGGACTAGGAGCTATCTTATCCCAGCGGTCGGCAACGGACCAGAAGGTACATCCGTGCGCCTTCTACTTGCGTCGTTTCCTCCCTGCCGAGAAGAACTACGACATCGGCAATCGGGAGCTGCTGGCGGTTGTGGCTGCCTTGGAGGAGTGGCGTCATTGGCTAGAGGGGGCAGAGGAGCCATTTACCATTTGGACGGACCACAAGAACCTGACGTACATCCGTGCTTCGAAGCGCCTCAATGGCCGGCAGGCAAGATGGGCCAGCTTCCTCAGTCGGTTCGACTTCTCGCTGACGTTTCGCCCTGGTTCCCGCAACACGAAGGCCGACTCCCTGTCCCGGTTACACTCCAAGGGGGCTCTAACCACTGAGGACCCGACTCCCATCCTCCCAGAGGCCAGGGTGGTAGGAGTAGTCACCTTGGGCATCGAGGGGGTGGTAAGGCGTGCCCTATGCTTCCATCGCGCTCCAGGCAATGTACCGGTTCATCGTCTCTTCGTCCCCGACTGCCACCCAGGCGTTCATCGCACGTTCTCCTTCCTGGCTCGTCGATTCTGGTGGCCCACCATGAGGAACGACGTCAAGGAGTTCGTACTGGCCTGCGCAGTCTGCGCCCGCAGCAAGGCCTCCCACCAGGCACCTTCCGGGCTATTCCAGCCGCTTCCCATTCCGAGCCGCCCTTGGTCCCATGTGGCGTTGGACTTCGTCACGGGTCTTCCTTCTTCCCAGGGGAACACGTTTCTAGTGACCGTGGTGGATCGGTTCAGCAAGGGGGTTCACCTCGTGGCCCTTCCCAAGCTTCCCTCGGCGGCCGAGATGGCGGACCTCCTGACACGCCACGTGTTTCGCCTCCATGGGTTTCCCCAGGACGTCGGACCGGGGGCCCCAGTTCACAGGTATGGCGGGCTTTTTGCAAGGGATTGGGGGCAACGGTCAGTCTTTCCTCTGGTTATCATCCCCAGACTAACCGACAAACGGAGAAGATGAACCAGAGTGTGGAGTCTGCTCTTCGGTGTGTGGCTGCCGAGAAACCCGCTTATTGGAGCCGTTTCCTTCCCTGGGTCGAGTACTCCATCAACTCCATGGTCAGTTCCGCCACCGGCCTCTCACCTTTAGAGGTATCCCTGGGCTACCAACCCCCTCTTTTCCCTGCACAGGAGTCGGAGGTGGCAGTTCCCTCCGTACAGGACCACCTCGACCAGTGCCGTCGGGTTTGGGAGATCACCAGGACTGCGCTGCTCCGGTCATTGGAGCGCGCCAGTCGTGGGGCTGACCGGCGCCGGGTGCCTGCGCCGACGTACCACCCTGGGCAGAGGGTGTGGCTTTCCGCAAAGGACCTTCCGCTTCGATCCTCGGCCAAGAAGCTTAACCCCCGGTTCGTCGGTCCTTTTGAGGTTCTGAAGGTGCTCAGTCCCGTGGCGTTGAGTCTTAAGCTTCCTGCGTCCATGCGCATTCACCCCGTTTTCCATGTGTCATGGGTTAAGCCTGTCTCCATCAGTCCCCTGATGCCTCCTGCTCCGGACCCGCCTCCTCCCGAGATGGTGGACGGACACCCCCAGTGGCAGGTCCGTCGGCTTATGGACGTCCGACGGCGGGGACGGGGGTTCCAGTACCTGGTGGACTGGGAGGGATACGGCCCGGAGGAACGGAGCTGGGTCTCCCGCCAGCTCATCATGGACCCCGACCTGATCACCGACTTCCATCGTTCCCATCCGGACAGGCCGGGCTGGTCGCCGGGTGGCTCCCGTGGAGGGGGGGGGTACTGTGAGGATTGGCCCATTCCCACCACACGCTTCTAGGTCAATTACCAATTGCCGTCACGCACCTGTTGTTTGTTTGTAATCAGCGCTCCAGAGCCCTTCATATACTCGGGTCTTTCTGTCAGTCGTTGTCGGGTCGTTTTGGATTACCACTGCTACTGCCTGTTCCCCCTGTTGTTGTGCCTCGTCTGTTTTTCTTCAGGACGTCTATGGAAGTCGCCGCTGTTGTGTTTCTCTATCATCCGTTGGAGCTGTGCCTCGTTGCCCGCTTTGCGCATTTGCGCTTTGGTGAGTTTTTGGAACGAACCTTTTGGATTCTCTGTTTTCTGTGTGTTTGGATAACACTGAAGATTTGCCGTTTTTGTTTTGTACTGGACTCAGCTAAACTTGTGTGTTGGTAACACTGAAGATTAAGTCATGTGTGATTGTACTGGGCTCAGCCTAACTTGTGTGTTGGTAACACTGAAGATCAAGTCACGTGTGATTATACTGGACTCAGCTAAGGAGGACTGGACTGCCTCTGTATTCTGTTGGCTTGTTTATTGACCACTCTCTCTCTCTCTCCGTTCCTTCCCGAGTTGGATCCTGGAGTAGCTGCAGAGCCGCAGAGGCAGTGGCGCTACGCCGCTTCACCATCTCAATACCGGGACGATCTGCAGAGCCGCAGACAACTCTGCCAAGAACATTCTCCCCTTTGTTGTTCTTATTGTTATTTCGCTTATTCCTGTTTCAGAAATAAATACGCCCTAGTCTTTGGCTAACTCTGAACTACCTGTCTGTGCCGTGCTGTTGGGGTCGGTTTCAAACCATAACACCTACTTTGAAATAAAACACCGAAAAGGAGAAAAAACACTGGCATCTGTAGACCTACTTTGAAATAAAACCCTGAACTATGCAGCTATATTAGAGTCCTTCCCTTATTTGTGGAAAATCTATAAAATAAAAAGTAAATGTTTCGTTGTTCGCAAGTTTTGCACCACATATCAGGCATACAGGTAAGCCTTTTGTTGACTAAATATCTTAGTTGATGAAATATTTTTTCATTTCAGTGTCACAGTATGACATCGATCTCCAAAATAAAAAAATAAATAAAAAAAGTTTAAAAATAAAATACAAAACATTTTGGGCCAGGGAGCCACAGCTGATTGGTTAAAGAGCTGCATGCAGCCTCGGAGCCGCAGGTTGCCGACCCCTGCCCTAGGCTCTGTTACCCACTGTATGTATCTTGAACTATGTTGCCTATACTGAATTTATACCTATAGTACCTACTGCTTTCACTGTCTACAACTGCCCTACACTGTAATCATAGTAATCATAATAATCATAACTACCTACCTCATACAATAGTCTACCCATATGAGGTTGTATGATAACATGTACAATAGTGCTGTATATACCGTATATATACATTTATATAAACTGCATATATATATATTGTGACAGATCTCCTCCCCCCTCCCATGGATATGTGAAGGATGGGAGATACTTCTGCCACAGGAGGAGTAGAGTCAATTAGGTAGCTGATTAGTACACCTGTGCAGCATTACATGCACACACTCCCGACACACACACTAGTTGATTAGTACTGATAGAATACACCTGTGCATAATTAGTTGACACACATCCACTGGCGTAGCGGAGGCCCCTGCACCCTCCGCGGTGCGGGGGAGCCCCGGAGTCAAGTCAAGTCAAGAGTTTTATTTGTCACGGCATACAAGTATACAATGAAATGCGGGGGGTCTTGCCCGCAACGATGTGCATAATACAATAGTAATATATAATAGAATCCAATAGAATGACATTGTGCAATAAAACAAGTAAACAGAGTAGGGCATATCGGTATATGTACATGAGTTATTTACAGAGCATGGTAGGACATGCTAGGTCCTGTGGTAGTGCAATACACTGTTAGCTACGAATGGGCACTGGATATTTATGTACATGCTTTATTATACAATCTCAAGTTATACTATTCTTAATGTGACCTTTCCTTTTGTAAAGTGACCATAAGTGTGAGCGTGTGCAGCATGAGTGTGTGTTTGCTCATGTTAAAGTGGCTGCTAGTGTGCGAGTGTGTACAGCGTGCATGTTGTGTGTGTGCTCATGTGTGTTTGTGTGTGGAGAGTTCAGTGTTCAAGGCTCTGATGGCCTGGAGGAAGAAGCTGAGCCGAAGTCTCTCTGTCCTAGTAACTGGGGTTCGCAGGCGTCTGCCTGACCTCAGCAGCTGGAACTGGCTGTTGTTGGGGTGGTGAGGGTCTTTCATTATTCTGCAGGCTCTGGATTTGCACATCTTGTTGTATAGAACCTGCAGGGGAGGTAGTGCAATACCCGTGGTACGCTCGGCTGAGCGCACCACTCTCTGTAGGGCCTTCTTGTCCTGTGCCGTGCTGTTTCCATACCAGGCAGTGATGTTTCCAGTCAAGATGCTCTCTACAGCTCCGGAGTAGAAGGACTGGAGTATCTTCCCAGATACTCTGAACTTCCTTAACTGTCTCAGGTGGTAGAGGCGCTGCTTCGCCTTTTTACGACTGAGTCTATGTGTGTTGTCCATGTCAGATCCTCTGATGTGACCAAATGTGACCAAAAGATAAAACATTTAATTGATTTGCCATGAAGGCTAAAATTGTGTATTATTTCAGTTAACAAACTTTGCCATCTTATTTACATTTACATTTTACATTTAGTCATTTAGCTGACGCTTTTATCCAAAGCGACTTACAAGTTCTGTGCGACAAGACAGCAAGAAGGGTATAACTCTATCAGCTGAGTAACAATGTTCATCAAAGTGTTGCGTGTTACAGTGTAGGTTAGTTTATTAGGACAAGTGCATGACATTAAGGTTAGTCGGGGTTAGATTTTTTTTTTTTTTTTCTTTTTTTTTTTTATCATTTCAGATAATGGTTGAAGAAGTGAGTCTTTAGTCGACGGCGAAAGATTGGACGGGATTCGGCTGTCCTAACTGGGATGGGTAGTTCATTCCACCATTGTGGGGCAAGGACTGAGAATAGGCGGCTTCTCTTTGATGACCCTCCGGGAGCTTGGATAGGAGTAGATCTGAGGCGGCCAGAAGACGCAGAGCGTAGGGGTCTTGAGGGTGTGTAGTTAGAGACCATTGACCGGAGGTAGGCGGGAGCGGTTCCCTTTGCCGCACGGTATGCTAGGTCGAGGGCCTTGAAGCGGATACGTGCAGCAATGGGGAGCCAGTGCAGGTCCCTAAGAAGTGGGGTGACATGGGCTGACTTCGGTAGGTTTGAGATCAGGCGGGCCGCTGCATTTTGAATGAGTTGAAGAGGCTTGGTGGCAGTGGCCGGGAGGCCAGCTAGCAGTGCGTTGCAGTAGTCGAGGCGGGAGATGACTGTTGATTGGACGAGGAGTTGGGTGGCTTCTTTTGTCAGGAAGGGGCGTATCCTTCTGACGTTGCTCAGGAGGAATCTGCAGGTTCTGGTTGTCGCTGCGATGTGAGCAGAGAAGTTCAACTGGTCGTCGAGGACAACACCAAGGTTCTTGGCGGTCGGCGACGCGGTCACAGCTGCATTCTCGACTGTGATGGAGAGGTCGGTCAGGGGGGAGGATTTGGCCGGCAGGTGGAGCAATTCTGTTTTGCTTAGGTTCAGTTTGAGGTGGTTGGTCGTCATCCAGGCGGAGATGTCGGACAGACAGGCCGAGATCCGCTCAGAGACGTGGATATCTGAGGGAGGGAAGGAGAGGAAGAGTTGAGTATCATCGGCATAACAATGATATGAGAAGCCATGAGATGTGATAATGTTACCCAGTGATTTAGTGTAGAGGGAGAAGAGAAGGGGTCCTAGGACCGAGCCCTGGGGGACACCCGTCCGGAGGGGGCGGGTGGCCGACAGAGTCCCTCTCCATGACACTTGGTAGGAGCGGTCATTGAGGTATGATGTCAGCCATGTCAGCGCAGATCCAGCCACTCCCATTCCTGCGAGGGCCGCGAGGAGGATCTGATGGTTGACTGTGTCGAAGGCTGCAGATAGATCTAGGAGAATCAGGACAGAGGAGAGGCCTTTCGCTTTTGCTAAGTGAAGTGCCTCTGTGACCGCAATGAGGGCCGTTTCTGTGGAGTGGCCAGTCCGGAAGCCAGACTGATTGGGGTCTAGGAGGTCATTCTGTAAGAGATAAGCAGTAAGTTGGTTGGATACAGCACGTTCAAGTGTTTTAGAAAGGAAGGAGAGAAGAGAGACAGGGCGATAGTTGGCTATGACGGTGGGGTTCAGGGTTGGTTTTTTTATGAGGGGCGTGACTCTGGCTTGTTTTAGGGAGGTGGGGACCACCCCCGAGTTGAGTGAGGAGTTGATGGTTGCAGTTAGGAATGGGAGGATGTCCGGTGCTATGGTCTGGAGGAGTGGGGAGGGTAGCTGGTCCAGCTGGCATGTAGTCGGACGGTTCGACGTTACCAGTGTCAGGGTCTCGGCTTCTGTAATGGGAGAGAAAGATGACAGAGTGAAGGATGAGGTTCTCGATTCAGCGTTTGGAATGGGTGGGGGTTGGGAGAAGGAGCTGCGGATGTTCTCCACTTTTTCCTCAAAGAAGATCGCAAAGTCTTCGGCAGAAAAAGATGAGGGAGGAGGAGGTGGGGGGGGAGTGAGGAGGGAGGACATGGTAGCATGCAGTTTGCGAAGATTCTTGGCAGAGGCCTCGATCCTATGGTGAAAGAAAGAAGCTTTGGCATTAGTAAGGTTTTGGAGAATGTTAACAAGAGGTTGTGATATGTGTCGATGTCAGCAGTGAGGCGTGACTTTCTATACTTCCTCTCAGCCGCTCTCAGGACCTGTCTTTGTTCTCTCACTGCATCCGTCAGCCATGGACTGGGTGGGGAACGGCGGGCAGGTTTCTCAACGAGGGGACAGAGCTTGTCGAAGGAGGTTGCAAGGGCTGAGAGGAGGGTGGAGGTTGCCATCTCTGTGGGGAGAGCAGAGAAGGTGTCACTCAAAGGTAGAGCGGATATTATGTCAGAGGAGAGGGTGGAGGGGGATAGGGAGGGCAGGTTGCGTCTGAGTGAGACGGTTTGAGTTGGGGTGAAGACTTTTCGGTTAAGCATGAGAGTTAGTGAGAAGGATATGAAGGAATGGTCAGATACATGTAGGGGAGTTACCGTGGTGTTAATGATGCTGGAGTTACGGGAAAATATGAGATCCAAGGAGTTGCCTGCTTTGTGGGTGGGAGGCATGGCAGTGGGAGTCAGGTCAAATTGTTGTAGGAGGGAGACCACTGGGACCGACTGAGATGAGTCAGGCAGGTTGAAGTCGCCCAATAGAAGGAGCGGGGTACCATCTTCCGGTAAGGAGCTTAGAAGCATGTCCAGCTCATCTGTGAAGTGATCGAGGGGACCTGGAGGGCGATAGAGTGTAACAATGGTGAGATTGAAAGGATTAGAGACAGATACTGCATGATATTCGAGGGAGGAGAGTGACAGTTCTGGGAGTTGCGTTAGGTTTGTAGCCCATGAAGGAGATGTCATGAGGCCAGTGCCTCCACCCCGTCTGGAGGGTCGAGGTGTGTGAGTGAAGTTATAGTTTGTATATAATGCTGCAGGTGTTGACGAGTTATTGGGGGTTATCCAGGTCTCAGTTAGAGCCAGGAGCTGCAGATTTAGACTATGGGCGTAGGCAGTAATGAAGTCAGCTTTCTTGACTGCTGATTGACAATTCCATAAGCCTCCCTGTACTGTGACAGGTGTATTAGTGGCTGTAGGAGGGTAGGAGAGATTAGCCGGGTTGCTAGCAAACTGGCGTGGATGGGTTGATTCTGTTCTTGAGGAGCAGATTGTGGATATAGGTATGAGGCACATTGTGGTGTCATGAGTGGTAGGAGGAAGTTGAAGGGGGTAGGGAGGAAGCGAGATAGTAGGGAAATAGCAGAGTGGGACGGGAATATGGGATTATGGTGTATTTAGCACTGGGTGGATCAGTGGATCGGTGGATCCCTCTGCGATGAACTCCAGGAAAACTCCTCCTCTTTGTCCCTCTTCGTTTCTCGACGCTTCGCTGACGCTATGCCAGCAAGTCTTTAAATCACTAATTACTGATGAGTGACACCTGCAGCAAAAGGCCACACCTCCAGTTTCTGTCAGCTGGGTGAAACTAATTACAAACAATTTCCACAACACAATTTAGTCACACACTTCAAAATGATGTACACAGTATTCAGTTAAAAGATCCTACCCTCTCTGCTGTTGTTGTCCTGTTATTTATATTGAAACATATTTTTAAATAAATTGTATAGTACATTTTGCTCTGGTAATCCACTGGAAATCCACCCCTTTGGTGGGATTAAGATAATAAAATAAATACCCGTTTTGAAGATTTGATCCAGATTAAAGCTTGGATTTGATTTCCTGATCTGATCGGATATCAAAGTGATCCTAATCCTGTTTTTTTTGGTTTTGAACTACCCAAAATCCAAATCTGATCCAATCAGATAGGGATTAAACGTTTTGAACTCCTGGGCCCTGGGCCATCAGGATGCTCAATGACTCTATGTAACATCAACCCATCCATCTACACTCATTGCACACACATCCACATGCACACACTCACTTTAAACAAACACTCACATTATCACTCACTTTAAACACGTTAACACTACATTATATTTATCTATTTATTAAAGAGAGTTGCACTACATTCATACCTCATTTGCACCTTGCCTTAAAAAAGTGTTTGTACCTCATTGTCTGCATTTTTTACCTCATTGTCTGCATTTTTACTTCATTGTACTTAGAGTATACTCGTTTGTATATTGTATTCTATATTGTATAGTGTTATTCCTCTTTTTCTTACTTTTTTATTGTATGAAGCACATTCTCAGGGGCTCATACAGAACCAAGCATTTCACTGTAATGTACATGTACCTTCTATATGACAAATAAAAACAAACTTGAAACTTGAGTGTGTTTAGCTGACACTGAACCTGAGTTTCACAGCAGTGGTGTCACCAGTGTGCCCTGGCTGTGCTTCAACATCCACTCTATTACATTTTCTGTACATAGCCACATTAATTATCCTTCATTTTGCAGACTTGTGAGTTTATTGGACTTTGCTGTTATTATATTTGGAATTACAATTACAGTAATCGTTATAGTTATAATACCATGCATGGCCGCCATCTTGAACAATGTGTTATCCACATGACCATTCATAAGTATTCCGAATGAATTTGGTTGTTAAAGAACCCAGGACGCCTATGGCAAAGAGTAGGGGGTTCCCCGACATTCCTGGCCAAATTCCCAATCAGGTATCTGACATCAAGGCCACCTAATCATCCCTTCCCCTTAATTGGCTGATATCAATCCCTGTCTCCTGAGCCGTCCAGCCATTGTGTAGTGTGATGTGTGCCGGGTGCCAGTGTATGGCAGCCATTGAACCTGCGTAGCCCATAAGGTTGGGTTCTACCAGTGGTGGTGAAGGAGGCAATTTCCACCCTACATTGTAAAGCGCTTTGAGTGTTTAGAAAGGCGCTATATAAATGCAAGTAATTAATTAATAAGAATTATATATTGTTGATAAATTGAAATTAAATTATGTTCTTAATATCATTACATATCCATCCCTGATCGGAAAAAGGTTTGATTGATTGATTGATTGAAAAGTTTATTAACAGATTGCAGAATGGATACAGTACAGTACAGCTCAATACATACAATTGTTAAGGGGATGCAAACCAGAGAAAGACTTTCGTCTTGTTTACATCAGGGTCCCCCATTTTCAATTCATCATAACATATATGACATACATGACATACAGATAGACAGTACTGCTACATCTATACATTTAGGACATATCAGATTTGCAAATACAGTACTGTTTGTGATACAAAAGTGTCCAGAAAAAGAGTGTATATACATTTGTAGAAACTGTACATTGGAGGAGGTTGGGTGGGTGGGGTGGGTATGGGGTTGGGTGGGTGGGTGGGTGCTGTACATTGGAGGTGGGGGGGGGGGGTTGGGTAGGGGGGGGGGACACTGTACACTGTACATTGGAATACTGACAAAGCCATACTTGGTCATTTACTGTACAACTGGGTTAGGACATTTGTAGGGGCCAGTTTCGAATTGCAGTCTCCCGTAGGTGTTTTTTGAGAGTGTTTTTGAAAGTGGGTAGTGATTCACATTCCTTTACAGCTTTGGGTAGGGCATTCCACATTGATGTGGCATAATTGCGAAACGTGTTTAGTCCCTTGTTTGAGCCGAATCTGGGTTTAACATGATTTGTGGAGCTCCCTCTGGTGTTGTGATCGTGGTATTCACTGACCTTTGGGAAGTATTTTGACATGTACATGGGTACCTTGGTCACGTAGTGTATCTTGTAGACCAGGCCCATTGCAAGTTGCTGTACTCTGTCGTCTACTCTAAGCCATCCTAGGTTGTCAAAGTGGGCAGGGGTGAGGTGGGTTCTAGGAGTCAGGTCAAGCAGTAGTCTGACTAGCTTGTTTTGAGATGTTTGTAATTTGTTTTTTAGTGCCTTTGAGGTGCTTTGGTACCATGAGGTGCAAGCATAGTCGTAGTACCCTTGAATGAGAAGAGTCTTCAGGGTATTCTTGTTTACCAGAGAGGAGATCCGGTACAAGAATCGAGTTCGTTGGTTGACTTTTTTTATTACATTGGATGCCATTTTGTCACAGGAAATATTAGCCTCTAGGATGGAACCCAGGTAGGTAATTGCATCTTTCCTTGTGACAATATTATCACCCACTGTAACCGAGAAGCCGTTGGTCTTGCTGAGTTTGTTATTTGAACCGAAGAGAATATGCAGATTTTGCCTAGTTCTGAGCTGAGGGCTTTTTCAACCTGTAACTTGTTCTTGTCAGAGACCAGCAGGGCTGAGTCGTCCGCAAACAGGAACAAGTTGCAGTCACAAGCTGACAACATGTCATTTGCATAAATTAGGAATAGTAGCGGTCCGAGTATGCTTCCTTGTGGAACACCACAGCTCACTGTTAAGGGGGGGGGGGGGTAGGGTACCGTTTACCTCCACCATCTGTTCTCTCCCCTCCAGGTAGGATTGCATCCAGCTCACTGATAGACTATCAAAACCAATTGCTTTTAACTTGTCAATCAGAATGGTGTGATTGACAGTGTCGAAGGCCTTTTGTAGGTCCAGCATGACCATGCCGCAGTATTTGCCTGCGTCCACCTCTAGTTTGATGTGGTCGTTCAAATAGAGAAGGCATGTGTCAGTGGAGTGGGATGTTATGAAGCCAGATTGGAATTCGTAGATTAGATTTTTTTCGATCTGGCAACTGGCACTGGCAACTAACGGCAGCCGTTTAGAAAAATGGTTGCCATGGGTCCATATACAAATCTTTTTGGAATGCCTTTAGCTACATGTGTATCACATTTCATGCCTCTATCACAAAATGCACAATTCAAATGATTTTTCCAGCTGAGCTGCACTACTATATAGCTGTAGAAGGAGCACCATAAACGCACATACTCACAGAAGGACACTAAGTAACCTGGGCCCTGATTTATCAATGGTGCATACGCACAGATATGTGCGTAAACCGTGCGTACGATCATTTCTAAGCAAAGTGTGGGACTTATCAACATGAACGTGTGCTTGAAATTGTGAGTATATCTACGCACAGCTCAGACTGTGCGTATATGGCGCCAAGTGGTAGAATAAGAAAACTGCCACATGTAAATAAGCTTTCGTGCATTAGTTTCAACACTGACGTGTTCGGTATGACCCGTAATTCATTATAGTTAATTGTAAAATAGCGACATTAGTGTAATTATTGTCAAACCCTATAAATAGCATTTGGAATTGGTCTTTCCGAATGAATGCATCATGGTTTATCGTTGCATTTGGCTGATAAGTCATTGCCGGTGGCCGGGAGAAACGCACGACCCAGGCCTAATTTTATTTAATTAAATTGTAATGTTATTACTGGGGTATCTGTAATTAAAATATCACTTAAATGCAGGGGATCGGGTCTATCTACTGAAGCCATGGCTGATGACTCCTCTGATCAACCCCAACAGGAGCGCATCTAGAACCGGGCACACTCGCACACAAGAGACACCGTGGAGCGTGCAATTTGCCTGCTGAAGGGTCGATGGCTCTGCCTGTCTGGCATAGGGGCACGCTGCAGTACTGCACAGACGTGATGGAATTCAAGATCAAGTTTTTATTGATCACATAGGCAGGCTACACATGGCGTAGGCTACATGGCAGTGAGATTCATTGTTATTGTATGCTCTCGTATTATTGTTATAGGCTATTGTCAAGAAAGGAAGTACATTCTTTTCAATCGTGGCTTTAATTCATAGCCGAGAAGCAGTCTCCTAGCAGCTTCATTATTCCCGATCCGTCTCAGCAACAGCATAACTGAGACCGGCTATGGAAAGAATCATAAATAGACTACTGTAAATAAAATAGCCTATAACATTATAAAGGATAGGCTATAGCAGGGGTTCCCAACCTTTCTTCCCCAGAGCCCCACGATTCCTTGGAGACATATAGGAATATGATATGATATAGGTATACTGGTCCGTCAGCAAGGAGATAGCCCACAGCGGATAGCCATTTGAGAATAGGCTATTATGGCCAAACGAGGGCCTATAGCCTATAAATATTATTTAATGTTTTCATACGCGTAAAGATACAAGGACAACAGTTAGATTAACGATCAAGTTAGTTTACTGTATGCAGGCTTTTTGCAGGGCTCTTTGTCTGTGCCATGCTTTATGCGCAAGTTACTGTTGCATATGTAGGCTATGCTATTATATATAATTTATATAGGCTACCTAATACCGACAACAAAATAGATTGTATGCCTCTACAAATCATATTATACCAGGTAGCCAATCGAACTTTAAAAGAACGAAACAAAAAAAGGCATTCATATTCCAGCATGGTTATTAATGACACCAACGCCAAACAGTGGTTAACGGTCTTTATTAGTATTTGCGCTGCCCAAGCAGCAATGGTCTTTAGGGAGTCGTTGATATCCGACATCACTGTGTACAAGTCCGTCAGCCTCCCATAACGCGTGTTGTGTCTTCTTGGTTCGACAGTGCATTAAATTAGTTGGTTAGACCTCCGTGATCAATCTCACTCTTTCAGTGAAGTTTCTCGTAGTTTGCTCAGCTTAGTCCATTTTTCCACATTTCATGGGGGTGTTTCATTACCATATGGTTAGTTATGGGCGGTTCTGTATGCAAATACTTAAGATTTTGCACGAGCGCAGAGCTTAGAACAAAAGCTTAGAACTTAGTACTTGCAGGTGTGTGTAGGACCTGTGTACACACGTTTGATAAATCCCGATTTTTCTGTACATAGAGACATTCTAAATTCCGTGCTTAGGAACGAAAATAGAACACTTTCTATGCATTATTGATAAATGAGGGCCCTGTTGTCTTTTACCCGCTTGGACATACACAAATACCAAATACACACATACACACACACACAGACAGATCACAGATCACAGACAGTAATATGAGCAGCCAAATGGGCTACAGACTGCGGCTTCACCTCCCATAAAGCTGCCATAAACCCTCTCCACCTCTGACAGCCAACTGATTGGTGTTATAACAAGGCAAGGCGTGTGTGCGCTTCTGTATATTACAGTATGTCTGTGTGTGTGTGTGTGTGTGTGTGTGTGTGTGTGTGTGTGTGTGTGTGTGTGTGTGTGTGTGTGTGTGTGTGTGTGTGTGTGTGTGTGTGTGTGTGTGTGTGTGTGTGTGTGTGTGTGTGTGTGTGTGTGTGTGTGTGTGTGTGTGTGGTGTGTGTGTGTGAGTGTGCGTGCGTGCGTGCTTGCATGCATGTTTGTGTGTGTGTGTGTGTGTGTGTGTGTGTGTGTGTGTGTGTGTGTGTGTGTGTGTGTGTGTGTGTGTGTGTGTGTGTGTGTGTGTGTGTGTGTGTGTGTGTGTGTGTGTGTGTGTGTGTGTGTGTGTGTGTGTGTGTGTGTGTGTGTGTGTATGCGCGGACTGAGATGGACAAATGCCCTAACAACTCCTACTGCCAGGGAACCTCATCCATTTCTCCTTGACAAAGGAAGAGAGGCAAGGATAAGGATCAAGGGAAGGAAGGAAATAGGGAGAAAGGGAGAGAGCGAGAGAGAGGTAGAGGAGATGAGGGTGAGACTACATATAAAAAACCCAGGAGGGGGAAGCATGGCCTGTGCAGTGGCGATTATTCATGGCAGCCTAGCTTCCCCAAAAATGTGACCAGTAAAAAATAAGAAGAAGAAGAAGAAAATCATAATTCTTCATCTCTGTGTTATAATAATTGTCCAATAAGAGTGTGTGGCTGGCTGAATCTATCTCCCATCCTGGATAAATGAACGGAACGAGTGAAACTGCACCCCCTCTCTATATCTTGCAGGCAGGTACATACGCTCTCCCGGCAGCATTCCATTGATTGAACCCAACTAGACTTTGGCTTCCATTGACACATAAAAAAAAAAATATGTGCCAATAAGATTCAAGCTTAACTCAATCGTGGTCATGGATGGTCTTTGCACATCAAAACGCCCACCAAGGGAAGCCAGATGAAATGTGGGCCTGATGTTAAAAAGTCGCTAAAAAAGGAAGCATAATATATATACAGTAGCATGCAAACAGTTAAGAACAGGTAAAAAACACATCATGCTAAATATGTACAGCAGACATGTACAGACAATGTACAAACAATTATAAGACTATTAGGTACACATTATCATATATGTAGGGAAGCAAGCATGCAGGGTTAGGGTTCTGAAAGGCTGTTGTGTTCACATGTGTAATTATTTCTGTTTTGAGATTGTGCTTGAATGATCTGTGTGTTTCAATATTGCGAATGTGAATTGGTATGGAGTTCCAGGTCTTAGCAGCTGTCACAGAGAGGGCTGACTGGCTAAATGAGCTTTTCCTTAGTGGAACAGCCAAATCACCCGGTACAACCGTTCTGGTGAACCTGCTGCTCAGAGTGAAAAAATCTGAAAGTGGAGGTGGGGCTAGAGTGCTAGACCATTGTGAGATCCGGCTGGTTTTTCAATGTGTACATAATGTAAATATCTGTAGATGACAGCATCTACTCTTAGATCTCAAATGAGGAGGACAGTATCATTCATGTGTGTTACCATGGTAGAGAGCAGCAGGCAGAGTGCTAGAGATGGGGGAGTACCAGCCAGCTGCACCGAGGCCGCATCAACAAAGATAGTGGGTCGGCTAGAGAGGGGAGTTAATATCAACAGAGAAGCCGTTGCCATGGGGAAGAGATAGAGAAAGGCCGTTAGAGTGGGTGACAAGAGCCGTTGCCATGGCGCCGTGTCACTTAGTAACGAGAGAAGGGGCGTGGCTACGGGTATGTCCACTGTTGCTAGGGGAAAGATGTGATAGCTGTGAGAGCTCTTCCGGGTTTAGTCAGACTAGAAAACGAGGCCTCCCCTCCCCCCTCCTAGGCCATGAGGGCTAGCTTCGGCTAACAGGGAAGGCTTTTGGTTAACCACTAGGCCTCAACCACCATCGGACTAACAGCAGAAGAGACGGTAGAGTTAATGAATTTAATATGTGAATATTAGTTAGTGAATATATTTTTCAGTTAGTTAGATAGTAAATTATATTGACCTATTTGTTTACACTGCTTGTGTTGTTTTTACTACCTGTACCCCCCCCCCCCCTTCCCCCATGCTGCTATGATGCCTGAATTTCCCCAAGGGGATCAATAAAGGAATATCTTATCTTATCTTATACTTTTCAAGGACCTTTTTTTTCTCATAGCAGACTAATAATCGACTATCGGCTAATTTCGGCCAATCAAAGTCGACTATCCAAATTCTTAGTCAGGGACAGCCCTAGTACAGAGTATGTTTATGAGAATAAACGTAAAAAAAAAAAAAAAAAAAAATTAGACTAATGCATCAACGGGGAAGATATCGTGTATCAGCTAGTACAGGGGTTCTCAAACTTTTTCATACCGCGATCCCATTTTATTTTGGATATTTTTTACCCCACACTTAATGTATAGTGTAATTTCAACATGGAAATAATGAATATCAAAATAAAAGGACACGTTGTTGGAACTTGATCATGCATATTTATTAGAAAATGAAATTTTCACAATGTTATTAATGAAATGAATTAATATTATCAAACGGAATTGTTTCTGTATACACATTTATAAAACGATCGAGGCATATTTAGCTTTTTTTTTTTTTTTTTTATGCGTTCACATGCGCTTTTCAAGAATAAACAAAAATGAGACTTAATGGGAAGGGTGTGCTTGTACATTTGAACATAGTTCCATGATACGTGGCTGCGTTGTGCTGAGAAAGAGGCGAGATCTGTATTTATTTATTATTAATGTCAGAGCCAAGAATCCCGCTTCACAGAGGTATGTTGACGCAAACGGGGCAAGCTTTTTCAGCGCAGCATTACACAGCATCTGGTAGTCGTTCCGAACTGATATCCAGAACTTTGTGAGGGCCTGTCCAGTGAACTTGACTTTCAGTAGCTCGTCACACGAAAGATCGATCAACGCCTCCTGCCCAGACAGTGGGAGGCCTGTTGCGTCATGCGCAATGAACGGATCTTGGATCCAGTTGTTCAAATTGTCCGTGCTCTTTCTTTCAGGGAAATTATTCCGCAATTGATCAATGAGCCCTTCTATATGGCTACAGATGATGGGCTTCAAATCATTGTGTGCTACATTATGTTCCTCCAAAAGGAATCAAGCAGAGCAAACAATCCAAAATCTCTGCTGATGATCTTGGAGTGCCACAAACTGAGTTTTTTAATCCAGCTTTCCATTTGAGCTGTAAGTCCAAACAGGTTTGTGTCCCGACCTTGTAGTCTCAGATTCAACGTATTGAGCCAGTCAAAGATGTCGGCTAGATATGCCAGTTGTGCCAGCCATTCACTATCGGCAAATTTATCTGCCAATGGGTTGTTTCTGTCTGCAATAAAATCTGTGCTTCTTCTCTGAGTTCAAAAAGGCGATTTAATACTCGAGATAGACACCTCACTTCAGTGTGGTAAAGCAGCTGGTTATGCGCTGAGCCCATTTCATTACACAACACTTTGAATAGGCGAGAACTAGTTGCGCTAGTTTTCACTGCATTAACAATGCGGACTGCATCGTCAAGCACCTGTTTAAGACTGGGTGGCATTTTTTTGCCATTAGGGCTTGTCGGTGAATGATGCAGTGAGTCCAAACTGCGTGTGGGGCCACAGACTGAACCCTAACAACCAGCCCACTGTTTTTTCCTGTCATTGCACGGGCACCGTCACTGCAGATCCCCACGCAGCGCTGCCAGTCCAGACCAGTGTCAGTCATATCCAGTTTTTTTTAATAGTTCCTCCCCAGTTGCACGATCGGGTAAAGCTTGACAAAACAGAAAATCCTCATGAAGTTGTCCATCATGCTCATATCTCACACATGTTAATAGTTGAGCATCAGAAGAGATGTCAGTGGTCTCATCAAGTTGAATAGCAAAATACGGGCTCTGCTTAAGTTTTTCCACAACTTGGCTCTTAACATCGTCCGACATGCAGTCAATTCTTCTTGAAATAGTGTCATTTGACAGCGGTATTGTATGGAGCTGCTCTGCAACACTTTGTCCACAAAGGACAGAAACCACATAATAATAATAATAATAATAATAATAATAATAATAATAATAATAATAATAATAATAATAATGGATTGGATTTATATAGCGCTCTTCGTGACACCCCAGAGACCCCAGAGCGCTTACAGAGTCCATTATTCGTTCATACACAGTCATACCGGTGGTGCTAAGCTACAATTGCAGCCAGAGCTGCCCTGAGGCAGACTCACGGAAGCGTGGCGAATAATCATCGCCTACGGCCCCTCCGACCACCACCAACATTCATTCACATGCATACACATTCATACGAGGCAAGTAGGTTAAGTGTCTTGCCCAAGGACACAACGGCAGTGGGATGGACATGGGCTTGAGCGGGATTCGAACCACCAACCCTTCGATCATTGGACGACCCGCTCTACCCCTGAGCCACGCCGCCCCAAGATGACCCACATCTTTGGTACAGGGCAACCAAAAGCTCTCTGCAAGTGTGTGGGGTTTCCCAGTCTTTGCGATCCAATTGGCAACAATAAACAAAGCATGTAGTCCTTTTTCGTTGACGGTTGTTGAAGTTTTCAGCACAGTTTTCTCTGCTCTGTGGTCTTGGGTCATCTTCTTGGCCAGTCCAAGTAAATCCATATGCCAAGTATTTAGAATCATAACTGCTTTTACTCCGTTTCGTAGTAGTCCTGGTGTCGCTACTACTAAATTCTGCCTTTCTCTTGCCAGCATTTGGAACACATGCACATGACGCGCCGCTTCTGACAACAAACCTATCCATTGCGAGTGTCCAGGTTACATTAATCAAATCAGCTTTATATGCTTGGCCTGGAAAGTCCCCCCCCCCCTGGAAGTGCTTTAGTTATGAGACAGTGTCGATCACAAATATCTGAGTACACATTGACTCACAAAAGACCAGACGATATACCTGCGCACGGCTGTCACGCTCGCGCATGCATGTCACAGCACTTTGCGCTCCTCTGACTCACAAAAGACCAGACGTGGCCTCAGTGATTATACCTGCGCTGATGTATGAGATGTGTATTGGAATACTGTGCCTCCGTTGATGCAGGGGCGAGACATGGCAAATACACAGTGGCCAGGTAGAAAATCCGATTTTCGCTTGATATTTTTCTTTTTGTTAACCCCACTGTCACCTACCCGCGACCCCAATTGGGGTTGCGACCCGCAGTTTGAGAACCGCTGAGCTAGTATGATGAGAAAGAGATAAACACAACGCAGAATGCCACTTCTGCAGATCTTCATGCCAGAACAAAGGCCTTACAGTATGTGAGACTAACCAGATAAATGTCCCAGAGCCATCTTCTGGACACAGGCGGAACAAAAAGCGAATGGATGGATTTGTTGTTGAGTCAACTTGTGGGGCAGGTAGTGAAGTCAGTGGTTCTTCTGAGTCAGAAGAACTCAAAAGGAAATAGTTATTTCCTTGTCTGGACAGAATGATCTCTGAACTTGAGGAGAGTTTTGCTTAAAGGAATTCAGGCATGCAGTCCAACCTCAGACCTCTTCTTGTCTGAGACACATTTGTCAGAACTAGCACTGCATTACCATATTGACCTGAAATCAGAGATGGTTGTCAAGAACTATCTGAGGCGCAAGAGTGAGGCTGGTGAAGTTTGAGACATGCTCACAGCAGATGCGGAAATCCCACAGGGGACAGGGCGGACATGTCCTCCCCATCCTGAGAAAAATATGAAATGTCGCCCCCCCAATATATCACTGTAAACATAACTATGTAATTCAATAGAATAAATAATACGCAATGAACTTGTGCTGATTATAGACACTTAATAGCGAGTTTTTAAGTTTCCAAAGATTGTGACCCCCCCGCATTTCCTTCACAATGGTTTTATCAACTGCCTCTATCAAGCAGTCTTTCATCAGATAGAATGAGCCATGGTAGAGAGGTCTAACGAGGCAGAGTGGATAAGAGCCACATAGCAACAGCAGTTATGATGGAAGGGGGAAGGTAGGACTGTGTGACGCGTGTGTAGAGCATGAGGTTTGGTGTGATTAAGAGCCACATCTGGACAGTGTGGAGGAGAACCACGGTGGGAAGACTATGCATCACCTCGACAGGAGAAGCATAGTGTAGCAGAAGGCTAAGTTATTCTGTTCAGAGAATTTTGGACGGATAGCTTATTGGAGAGGGTCCCATCTGGGTCTACACTATGTTGGGAGAAGAGAGTGATGATGGAATGAGAAGGTGGTTTGATTTGATTTTGTTCTGAGTTGTCTCAGATAGAACATATCCAGCTCAACGAAGGCAGCAGCTACCAACCCCACCGGAAGATGAGAAACTGATCTATGAGACCCAACTCACTGAGGATCAGGCTTGTAGAATATGCATTAAAGACACACATTGTTGTTGGGCTAAACAGGGGTGTTTTTTCCCAAGCTAAATAACGGGTGGTGGAACCTTGTATGAGGTAGGGTGTTCTTTGGAAAAATGTTCTCAGGCAGGAGGTGGAATCCTTGGAGACGCTGCAGGGCGGGATATCTTGGTTGGACTGCGTGGCGGACGGACATCAACGCCTTCCCCCTCGAACCTGCAAGATCAACACCTTCCCCCTCGACCCCGCGAGGTCCACGCCATCCCCCTCGACTCCACGACATCAGCGCCATCCCCCTCAACTCCAGAATGTCAACGCCGTCCCACTCGACCCCACAACATCAACGCCGTCCCCCTCAACCCCACAACATCAACCCCGTCCCCCTGTACATCCCCCTCAACCCCAGCCGTCGATAAAACCCCCCCACGAGTCATCCCCTCAGCCCCAGAGGTTCATCACCATCCCCCTGAACCCCAGCAGTCAAAAGCCCCCCCCCCACGAGTCATCCCCTCAACCCCAGAGGTTCATCACCATCCCCCTAAACCCCAGAAGTCATCACAAACCCCCCCTCCACGAGTCATCCCCTGACCCCCAGACCACGCTGTAACAAGTAGATGCAGCTAGGCGTATGCTGATACAGGTTAAACGCCACTCTGGACCATCGCTTCAATAGCCTTTCAGCACACACAGCCGAGGTTCGACCAGGAGGGAGATTCATCCCACACGAACAATGAACTATTGAGACATGATTATATGATGTAATGATTGTCATCATGTGTGGATCTGAAGCTTGTGTTGTTTGCTTGTGTTGTTTGCTTGTGTTATTTGCTTGTCATGATTTGGGCCATGAAGGCCACAAAGCAGCGTCTTTTCTGCAATATTTAGTTGTTTCAGTTACTTTAAGGTGAGATGTGCTTGGCTTCCGGTTTACGCTCGGAACAGATGGCTGCGTAACTTTTCCGAGCTCCGTGACCACTTCACTTTAATATTGTTTACGACGCTAATTTTACGACATACACTCACATTATACCTCGTAGATATGGCTAAACAAATACAGAACAAGATTGGAACATTAAATGAGGTTGACGGTGAATTTATCAGGACTTTGTTCCGTGCTGAGCTTGATGCTAGCATGCTGCA
Source organism: Notolepis coatsorum (assembly GCF_963971535.1). Taxonomy (NCBI): domain Eukaryota; kingdom Metazoa; phylum Chordata; class Actinopteri; order Aulopiformes; family Paralepididae; genus Notolepis; species Notolepis coatsorum. The sequence goes on from NC_140171.1 coordinate 64,742,287, forward strand.
GCTAACCAACAGACTGGACTCGCTCCAGGAGGATGTAGCTAGCGCGACCACGCGGCTCTCTAGGGTGGAAAAAGAGATGGCAGAGGTGGTGGTCGTAGCTGAAACCAACTCCACCGAGATCTCTGCGATTGAAGACAAGTTCCTTTTTTTACGAAAATAAGATGACTGACCTAGAGATCCGGAATAGAATGTGCAACATCAGAATATACGGCCTGCCCGAATACTTTGAAAACGATGCGCCGATTCAGTACTTTGAAAAGATGATTCCACAGTGGTTTCCGTCCGTCTCTATACCAGAGATTGAGCGGGCACATAGAATATTCAGGAACGGTCCCCCGGAAAAGGGCGAATGTCCACGCGCCTTCATATTTTGCTGCCTGCGGTTCCCTACACGTCAGGCTATTCTCCAAGAGGCCAGGAAACACCCTCCAAAAGAGGGTAATTATACCCTCAGATCCACCGCGGATTTCAGCGACTACACCGTCAGACGTCGCAGGGCCTTCTCTAAGGCTATGGGAGTTGCTCGTGAGAAGGGCATCGAGGTCTACCTATTATACCCTGCGACTCTGAAGATCAAGATGGGCCGCAGAGTTGTCTCCTGCAACCTCCTGTTCACGTTGCCATCTGAGGCGAAGAGTTTCCTTCAAAGCGGTACAGCGTTCCCCCTGGCTGAGGATGGAGAGCCGGACCCGGTGGAGCAGGCAACGGGCACCGTGGAGTAACAGGCCTCAGAGCCTTGGTATGCTAAGTGCGAGCTATGCTAACTTTCCGGCTCTCCAAGCTAACACTATCGTTACCACTCGCCTACCGCAGCTTTTCGGACCAACAGAACGGTAACACTCAAGGTTTATCTACGATGTATTATTCCAGAAACGGGTATGCACACTGACTATTTTCAAGTATAATTCAGACGACTTGTGCTTTTTAACGCATTTGCCTTTTTATTGTTGTCTAAACATTGAACTTCGCACTGAACTTCGCATAGACTGTTATGCATATTGTCTTTTTTCAAGTTTGCACTTGGACGAACTGTGCTTCACAAGTTTCACTCAAACAAACTATGTTTTTTTTTTTGATCCACTTTTTCTCCCATTTTTCTATATTTTTCTCCCATCCCAATTTTCGTATCATCCAATTCAACCCTCCCCTGTCACAAACGCTGTTTCTTGCCTCCCACAAGCCGGCTGCAATGTGGACTAAGTCATACATAGCACAAGTCCCCTCCGGTACTTGAGGTAACAGCAGTCGCATCTTTTCACCTGCGCAGCTCGATCTCTCAGTGTCGAGGAGTAACGCGTGGGAGGCTCACGCTGCCCCCGACACTTCCTGATTCTACTGCGCAGGCGCACCAACCGACTTGTAGGAGTCGCTTGTTCACAACGCCCGATCCCCACCCTTCAGTTTCCCTCCCCGTAATACGGCCAATGTGTATTACTGCGGACGACCAGCTAAACTGAAAACAATGTGGAGAGCTGGATTCGAACACGCGAATCCTAGCGTCTCCACACTGGTGGCGAGTGCCTTGCCCACTACACCACCTAGCCGCCTTTCAAACAAACTATGTTTTAACGTATCTGCCGGTCGAGGGGGATGGTCCTTTCTCGGCGGAGCTGCCTACGTGAATCAGGATATAACAGGCCTTGAGCCAGATTAAGCTAAGCTTGAGGCGTGCTGGTTGTCCAGCTCTCCTAGCTAACATTGCCGTTGCCACGTGTCTAATATGACTTTTTGCTCCAGCTGAATGATAACGCTCAAAGTTTGTATCCACTGTGTTATCTCAACGACAGGGTACACATGTTGCTCTTTTCTCATAACTCAGATGAGATGTGTTTTAATAGACCTGTTTTTATCGTCTGCACTTTGAACTTCGCATTGAACTCTACATAGATTTCTTCTCTCTTGAATGAAGTGGGTTCCTTTTTCTAAAATTGTTACAATATACCTTAGAAGTTATTGGTATGGTTAAGATACATAATGTTGTTGTGGTTGCTGTGCTCGGTCAAGGGTGACCAACTGATGTTTGATCGATACCGGACAAGTATTCTGATGTGGGGGAGGGGGGAGGGAATGGGGGATTGTGTTGTTTTTTGTTTTTCTTTCCAGTCGACTTGCTCTGTTTTATTTTAGTTTTCACGCTCACGCTCGGAACTCAATAGGACCTTAACACTTTGAGTGCCACTCACGAGATTTCTCTGGTTTTTTTATGGTGGTTGCATGCCACTCACGAGATTTCTCAGATTTTTTCTATTTTTTTTTTTTTTTTTTTTTCGTGAACTAGACATCGGCGGCCATCTTGCTACCACATTTCTGAACGTCTAGACATGCAACTTCGCTCGATTCCGCCAGGTGGCAGTAGAGCCCTATGTTGTAACACATGTATAATGGTATCAGTCAATCTACCTGCATTATTATAAGGATGATGGATCTCTGCTGTGATTGGTCGATAGTAAAGATCGTGACGATCTTGACCTGCCCACCTGATATTTAACCTGAACACACCCAGCGTGAGCTCAGTGCGTCTTCGGATTTTGTGAATACAGTTATCATTGAGAGAGATCGAGAGAGAGAGAGAGAGAGAGAGAGAGAGAGAGATAGATAGATAGATAGATAGATAGATAGATAGATAGATAGATAGATAGATAGATAGATAGATAGAGAGATTAGCGTTTTGATTTGATTTGATTTTGAGCATTTAGCATTGATAGTAGTAGTGATAGTATTTCTAGTAGTAGTAGTGATTGATAATATATTTTCTTCATTTTGTAATACTTATTTTCTTTTGTAGTACCAGGTAATATTAGTTGCAGTACTGTAGCAAGTACAGCACTTTTAGATAAGTGCTTAGTCCGTGTTTTAGTAACACTAGTTAGTAGATTTTCATAGCCGTTTTCATAGTAATAGTTGAGAGTAGGTATTCACAATGAGGAGAACGAGGAAGTCGGTAAGGAGAGGCAAACTCCCGGACCGATACGTCCAGACCACACTGCCGTTCACCCAGGCCCCGGTTCCACCAGCTGCCGCTGGGACGAGCCGTGCGCCTCCGCCGGCACCGATCAGTGCTCCAGTCGTGGCCGCTGCCACCGGCTCTCCGGTAACGATCGCGCCGCTCCCGGTCAGAGCAACGAAGAAGCGGGTCAGGGCCCCGGTTACCGCAGCTGTCGCTGACAAGCCGTGCACCTCCTCCTCAGGTGAGGCCGGCACCGATCAGTTCTCCGGTAACGATCGCGCCACTCCCGGTCAGAGCAACAATGAAGCGGGTTGCGAAGACCCGGCATGTGTCGCCGCCGTCCTCCCACACCACGGACGAGTCTGAGATCGACATCGCTGATGATAATGACGAGTGGATGCCAGGTAATTTCAACTCAATAAATGGTCAATTCAAGGCATGTGTAACTCGAATACATATATATATATATATATATATATATATATATATGCATGTGTTTATTGAATCCATGTGCGTGAATGTATCTCGTATGATCGAATGTTTGTAGATACATTGCAAGCTAAAGCTACTATATGCATGTGCAGCGTATGTATATGATCAGCGAATGTGGGTCTTTGAAAAGTGCTATAAAAATCAATGAATTATTATTATTGTGTCGCTATATTGCGTCTGTAACGCGGGGTATATACACAGTAACGCGAATATATGCATGTGTTTAGTCAATGTCATGAAAAGCAAAGTGCACGGCCTAGATATGGCCTGGTCCATGATTGAATGTTTGACCATTGATGCTAACTGTGATTTATTATATATCTTTATAGGTCCAGGCAGAATGGACATGGAAGACATGGAAGACATGGACGACGATGATGAACCCATGCAAGAACTGGAGGGTATTTGGCCGTACAATCGGAGAATTGGTAAGTTCATGCATATCAAATTACAATTTGATTTTAGAATGTTTTGTGACTGCATGCATGATATCGCCACGTGGTCTTTGATCTGGTCTCAATGCAGCATGGTAAATTGCAGTGATTGAAGTAGCGATTGTCTTTTGATGTGCTTTGATGTCTCATGCATGGCTCAATTGTTTATGTATGTTGGGCATGTTAGTTAGT
>NC_140171.1:64746551-64962105 GCF_963971535.1 Notolepis coatsorum
ATATATGTACTGGTCAACTCTAAAGTTTTTCCATTGCGCCTATTTCTCCAAAACAATGGCACGTAATAGATACCAGGTCATTTGGAGGTTTCTACATTTTAGCAACAACGAGACAGCAGACAAGTCTGATAAAATGTATAAAGTACGCCCGGTCCTAGATTACCTTGTCAACCGATTCCAGGAGCTATTTCAGCCAGACCAGAATATTAGCATAGACTGAGTCCATTTGGGCTCAAATGGACTCAGTTTGAGTAAAATTTACTCTGCAAAATTTACTGTGCACATGGATATATTTGAAACACTATTCTTGGTCCACTTTCAGAGTAGCAATGTTGGTCTATATTGTCAATGCCGTTCATCAGTGTCCTGGTGTTAGCTGCTGATTATTTTCACAGAGTTTCACAGAGTACATATGGCTCACTTTACTAACTAACACACTATGTACATATGTGAATGCACTTTACATGGCATACCCAATGGTGCTTTTCTCTGAAGAAGTGTTTATAGTGTGCAGAGGATATGAGTTGAACACAATACCTTTATAAATGTACATGTGTGCTGATGCACACACATAATGGTTATCTGCCATTTTGTCAGGTCAACACTAAACATATTTTACATGTGCAGCGACCATTTTGACAGGTCGAAAATGAATGGACTTGAATATATACACATTGTATGTTGTTTTTGCTACTGTAATGCACTGTACACGGTGTGCCTTACCTGAAGTGAACACATATTGTCCACTTCAAGTGTTATAAATAGTTCGTTATGCTTTTATATTTTAGCATGAATGTGAATGCACTTTACATGGCGTACCCAATGGTGCTTTTCTCTGAAGATGTGTTTATAGTGTGCAGAGGATATGGGTTGAACACAATACCTTTATAAATGTACATGTGTGCTGATGCACACACATAATGGTTATCTGCCATTTTGTCAGGTCAACACTAAACATATTTTACATGTGCAGCGACCATTTTGACAGGTCGAAAATGAATGGACTTGAATATATACACATTGTATGTTGTTTTTGCTACTGTAATGCACTGTACACGGTGTGCCTTACCTGAAGTGAACACATATTGTCCACTTCAAGTGTTATAAATAGTTCGTTATGCTTTTATATTATAGCATGAATGTGAATGCACTTTACATGGCGTACCCAATGGTGAATAAATATTGTACACTTCAAGTGTCAAGTGTGTATATACAGAACATTATTATGCAATGTGTTTTTTACAACATGTGTGTTGAGTATCTGTTGAACACATGGTGCACTTGCTAATGCAATCACTACTTATCTGAAGTAAAGACATTTCTTCCTCTCCATCAAGTGTCAAGTGTGTATTATATACTTATAATGCAATGATTTTTATAACTTGTGTGTCTTAGATTATAATATACAGAATACAATGCAATGCAAAAATGAGATAAGATATTCCTTTATTGATCCCCTTGGGGAAAATTCAGGCATCATGCATTACATGTCAGAATACCTGTGGACGACTACACCATGATATGCAGGTAAATTCATCACGAACAGCTGTGAAGACATATTAGTATGCTGATATATAGAGTAATTGTGTGAAATTGAAGCAATATAATATATATATATACATTATTATAAAAATTCATATGGCATGCAACGTAATCTATATAAAAAATATCCCTATATGCATTGCATTTCATGAATGGTAAAACACGAAGTGGTTTAGTGTTTTAGCATTTATGAAATGCAATGCATATAGGGATATTTTATACTTTACTTGATGACAACGCTTCACATTCGATAAATGGGGGGGGGGGGGTTGATCATGATTGCATTTATTCCAAGTGCATAGTGTACAATGTGTGACATTATGCACTTGGAATAAATGCAATCATGATCAACCCCCCCCCCCCCCCCCATTTATCGAATGTGAAGCGTTGTCATCAAGTAAAGTATAAAATATCCCTATATGCATTGCATTTCATAAATGCTAAAACACGAAGTGTCGAGACATAAGACCTTTTCCAGGCTTGATTATGTTTTTTCGTCCCCACTTCTCTTTGATAGCTTTGATGTTGACTTATTGCCCATAGCACTTTCAGACTGCAAAGGTATCCTCCTCAAGGGTTCACTCAGTAAAATAACGTCCCGCGCCCCTAGATGGCTTTAACTCAACACTACTGAAAAACGGAGAGTTTAACTTGCAATTTAAAGAGAAGCTCACTGAATTCCTGCAATTTAATGCTGGCTCGGTACAGGACCCCAGAATTCTATGGGATTCGGTTAAGGGTTTTATCATAAGTAACACTACTCTCTTTGCATCTAATCTCCGCAAGGGACGTCTCTCTAAGCTGGTGAAATTGGAAAATCTTCATGCCACGTTGATCTCTTCATTGCAGCACAACTACTCTAGTCGACTGGAGCTTCAAATTAAGGTAGTGAAAAAAGACATTAACTCCATTTTAAGACAACAATCTGAATTTCAGATGCACAGAACAAGACAGCACTACTACTTTCACGGCTCCAGGCCTAGTCACCTACTAGCTATGAAGATACGTGCCAGTGAGCAATTTGCGGATATCCCTTCCATCAAGAACCAACAGGGGGAGGTAACCACCAACCCCAAAAAGATTAATGGTACATTTCACTCTTTTTATTCCAACCTGTACAAGTCAGAGGTGGTCTTTGATCATACCAAGCTGGAGGATTTTCTTGATCAAATCAACCTACCACAGATCTCGGAAGATAGTGCTAAACTGTTAGCTGCACCTATCACGCTAGTTGAACTTAGAGAGGCAATTGCGGATATGCAATGGGGCAAGGCTCCCGGATGGGACGGCATTCCACCGGAACTCTATCTTGCATTCTGGGATGTACTCGGCCCCTTATTACTCTCAATGATTTTACACTCAATCAAAGAGGGCAATTTTTCCAGAGACGTCAATATGGCGCTTATATCTGTTTTACTCAAGAAGGATAAGGACCCCACCGAATGTGGCAGCTACAGGCCCCTAAGTCTCCTCGGAGCCGACCTAAAGCTATAAATGCGAAGGTTCTAGCCATCCGACTTCAAAAGCATATGACATCTCTAGTTCACCCTGATCAGACCGGCTTCATAAGAGGCCGCCTGGTTACTGACAACATCAGACGGTTACTGCACATGATTGATGCCAGCAAGGATGTTGCAGTCCCTACAGCGGTCATGTTCTTGGACGCAATAAAGGCATTTGACAGATTGGAGTGGTCTTACTTGTGGGCAGTTCTTAGAAGGATGGGGTTGGGTGAGGGTTTCATTCATATGATCATTGATGATCCAATCCACTTCGAACGGTCCCACGTAACGAGGCGCCAGCTTCCGGCACGGGACTAGAAGCGGCAGGTCCTTCGCCAACAACCAGACGCGCTGGCCCGGGTGGTAAACGGGAGCTGGGATGCGTCGGCGGTTAGCGCTCCGCTGGGCCTGCTCCATAGCCTTGACCAGACCACTGCGGGCAGTCTCCCACACCCGGAGACAATGCTGGAGATGGGCGTGAGGGGACAGCACGGCAATCTCCAACTCCTGGGAGGAAAACATAGGAGGCTGGTAGCCCAACAAGCACTCAAAGGGGGACATACCCGTAGCTGCGCTGGTCATGGAGTTGAGGGAGTACTCCACCAAGGAAAGTTGCTTGCTCCAGGACGCTGGATTGTTCGCGGTGATGCATCGAAGAGCAGTCTCCAGACTCTGGTTAGCCCGCTCGGCTTGTCCATTCGTCTGAGGATGGTAACCGGAGGATAAACTGACGGTGGCCCCCATCCCTCGACAGAAAGCTTGCCACACCCGGGAGGAAAACTGCGGACCCCAGTCGGACACAATGTCTTGGGGTATACCGTGTAGGCGCACCACATGGTCCACAAGGAGCTCCGCGGTCTCAGCGGAGGACGGTAACTTCTCCAACGCAACGAAGTGAACTGCCTTGGAAAAACGGTCCACAATGGTTAGAATAACAGTCTTACCCAGGGAGTCTGGGAGTCCAGTAACAAAATCCAGTGCTATGTGGGACCATGGACGGGTGGGCACAGGTAACGAACGTAGGAGGCCGGTGGGGGGCCGATGAGCGGCCTTACTGCGGGCGCAAACCGGACAGGGCGCCACGTACTCTCTAATGTCTCTCCATGGTTGACCATGAGAAACTCTGCCGCAGGAAGGATAGGGTTCTTCCGACGTCGGGGTGGCAAGAGAACTGACTGGTGTGACCTCATTCAATAACCTCCGACCGCACCAGGTCAGGAACAAACTATCGGTTAGGTTAGGGGGTCCATTACCGGGGTCTGGTTGAGCGTGTTGGGCGGTTCGGACCCTGTTCTCCAGCGCCCAAGTCACTACACCTATCACCTGGGAGGGGGAAAGGATAGTATCGGAATTCCCCTCAGCAGGACTCTCCGGAAATAACCTGGAGAGCGCGTCGGCCTTAGTATTTCGTGACCCCGGGCGATAGGTGAGTGTGAAATTGAAACGGCTGAAGAACACCCTGGAGATCCGGAGACGCGGGGTCGGGTTTTGGACCATGGGGAGGAGTCGAGCTTGAGCGTAAACAGTTGGCGTGGCAGGCCACACTCCAACCGAGAATTCTCCCAGTGGACCAACACATTTGAGGGTTGTGAAGTTCAAGCCAGGGGCGACTCAAAATGAGGGGAGTAGATGATGCGGAACTAACAAAAAAACAAATACTCTCTGTGTGGTTACCTGACACCGTGAGAGAAATGGAGGGGGTGCCATGGGTCAACGGAGCTAGCTTACGTCCATCAATAGCACGCACATGAACGGGAGCCTTTAACGGCAAGGTGGAAATTCCCAGCTGTCTAACCAACGCTGCGTCAATGACACACACATCCGCCCTGGAGTCAATCATAGCGCCTATTGATAACGACTCCTGTGCCCACGCCAGCGTGACTGGAAACAGTCTATTAAGAGGGGTTCTCCGCAAATTGGATACCACTTGACTCACTAGCACCCCTCGCATTAGTGAGCCGGATCTTTTGGCAATGCTGGGCAAGTACGAACCCGGTGCCCCGTCCTCCCACAATAAAGACATAAACCACCCTTTAAACGGGACTCGCGCTCCTCAGAGGTAAGGCTTGAGCGACCCAACTGCATGGGTTCCTCCTCTCTACGTGAGGAGAAAATAGGTGCATTACTAGAGGCGGCCTTGGGTAACTGAGCCGACGGTGACCTGGTGGTATGACCGACCATAGGGTTATGTGCCGACGAGGTGGAGAGCCGGGATCCCCGCTCACTGCGCCGTTCACGCTGACGCTGGTCGATCATCAGCGCAAGGGTAATGAGCTCGGAATAAGTCTCGGGACGGTCCCTTAGGATCATGTCTTTAATGGTCTCGCTAAGACCCTGTCTGTACGCGGTCAGTAGAGCCACGTCAACCCAGCCACAACCTGCCGCCAATGTACGAAACTCAACCGTATACTCGGCCACCAAGCGAGCCCCCTGCTGTAAGCTATGAAGGCGAGCCGCTGCGTGTGGACCTTCTCTTACTCTCTCCGTTTTTCCTGCGACCTCCCTGTGCCCTCTCAATTAGCTCTTGTCCTAACAGCATTAATTCCCTGTGCCCTCTCAATTAGCTCTTGTCCTAACAGCATTAATTCCCTGTGCCCTCTCAATTAGCTCTTGTCCTAACAGCATTAATTCTTTCAACAAAGAACCCCATTTTATCCTTTCAGGAAAAAATAACAGTCCTTTGAAGTAATCAAAATAATCAAAATAGCCTATCTCGCAGCTCCATCTGTCTTTAGTGGTGCAGCAACTGTCCATCAGTATCGGAGAGCTTGGTCACATTGCAAACCTCTCAGAACTCTGTTTTTCAGGCTTATGCCTTCATTGCCTTGCTTACGTGTCAAGATCATATTATTAAAGGGTAGATATCAAATACTTTCAAATTAAGGATTCTAACTAGACTAAACATGACATAATGACCTAGTACACTATATACTTTAAAAGGAATCTCTTCTGGGGCGCTCCAGTAGCACACCACATAGCGCGCTGAGTCGCGAAGCGGTCGTCCCGGGTTTGTTTCCCAGTCCCGGCGACCATTTGCCGCATGTCTTCCCTACCTCTCCTCCCGTTCTCCCTCTCTCCCTCTATCGGTCCTGCATGGCCAGAAAAAGCTGAAAATGCTATAAATAAAAGTTAAAAGAAATATATATTAAGCTTGTATTGGCAAATTTAGATGATGAATAAAACGTTGAATCTTGTAAACACACGCACGATGACAAGCGGACAGACCATAACAATGCGCACTGACCCTTTGCATTGCAGGCTGTTTCTCCCCTCCTCCCCTCCTCGCCTTACTACAGGTGTCAGGTGTCCCTAAAACAAAACCTGGATGAATTAATGCAAGCAATACATACTTTTCCGGACTCATCATCTGAGCTCCTCTCCAGTTGAACTGCTACTGTGTTTAAATCCAAAATATTGATAAATCATCTGCCATTGTTGTGTAACATGTCATCTGTTCTCAATTCTTCAGTCTTGGCTTTACGTGCAGTTAAGTTTCAAGTTCAAGTTTCAAGTTTCTTTAATAGTTGTCATACAGAAGTACAGAATACTTTTATACAAAATGCTTCTTACTGTTACGCTCCAGAGACTGTGCTAGACAAGATAAGTATGAAATAAAATAGTATAGCATGTAAAAAGAAGTAAAAATAGAGGTCACATTGTTCAGTATAGACATATGTACAATGTTCGATGCAGAATAGAAGTAACTGAGTTACCATACAATATACAATATACTATGCAATGTACTAATATACAATACTATATAGTGCAAAGCAGAAATGGGATGAGGTACTCCCGACTGCGGGGAGAAGCTCCTGCCCCGCGCGCAGGTGTGAGTTTGTGTGCCTCCGTGTCCCTCTCTCTCTCTCTCCTTCTCTCTCTATATCTCTCTCTCTCCCTCTCTATCTCTCTATCCCTCTCTCTTGCTCGCTTGTGCTCTGCTGTCTGTCGGCACCCGCGCAAGTCAACCCATTTGTGGAAGTGTCTGTATTTCCACTCGCTCTGCTGTTGAGCGAATGGTTGCGCTACAACCATAGAGGGGGCGTTACTGCAGATCAGCTCCTTGCTACGTAGGATAGCGAGTCAAATCAGAATGGTTTGGTTCACTGAGGGAGGATATTGTCTCAACTGAATGGAGCAATCCGCCAAAATGAGAATTAGAGACACAGACCCAATTGATACAAACCCCCATTGCTAGAAAACAATGCACTGGAAAAGGCCATTTATAAGACAGGGGACCTTTAATATAAGGAGTATGAGATGGTTGTTTGGTACCAATCTGATCGCCAGCTCGTGACTCATTATAAAATACCATAGCATTTGTATATAAATTAAACCGACTGAACAAATCAAACTCTTAGTTCTAGGTGGCGTTTTCTGTACTGTACTGTTCCATGTGTCTTTTTTATGTTTTTGTGGTGTATTGTCGCAGCTACCACCTGTGCACCGTGCTTGAATTCCACCGGCCTGGCCGTGTGGCAATAAAAGGAACTTGAACTTGAACTTGAACTTTTCTGTTCACTCCCACAGTCTCCATATGTGTGTCCAGCTGTCGTGTCACATGAAGTAAAGAAGTGGTCCGACCAATCAGAGGCCACGCTACAGGCCACGCTACAGGACACACTCGATGACGTCGACTGGGGGATGCTTCAGGCGAGCTCCAGTGACGTCAGTGAGTTTGCTGATGTTGTTGTCAGTTTCATAACAACACTAGCCGATAGCATTGTACCCACGAAGATGGTTCGGATCTTGCCGAACCAGAAACCGTGGGTTGACAATACTATCCGAGTGGCCCTGAATGCTCGCACCACTGCTTATAGCCTAGGAAATATGGATGAGTATAAGGCTCCAGTCTATACTCTGCGCAAGGCCGTAAAGCTTGCTAAGAGGACATACACTGGCAAGATGGAGGCACAAATGGCGCAGAACGACACAAGCGGTTTATGGCGAGGACTACAGACGATAACTGACTACAAAGTCATCGCCCCCTCAATCGGGAGTGTCGACACCTCTCTCGCGGACCAACTAAACTCTTTTTACGCACGGTTCGGTGCAAACAGTGGCGACGCTAGCTCACCAGCCAATGACGTCACTGACGCACCGGCCGTCGTGGAGGGGGGGGGGGGGGGGGGGAATCCGCGGGGGGGGGCACTCTCTCATGCACGGAACACAGTGTGAGAAGAGCATTTATGCGGGTGAACACCAGGAAAGCAGCTGGCCCAGATGGGATAACAGGACGGATACTTAAGTCCTCTGCTAACCAGCTAGCCCCAGTGTTCACCACCATATTCAATCTATCCCTGGCTGAGTCCGTGGTCCCTGCCTGCTTCAAGGTGTCCACTATAATCCCGGTACCAAAAAAATCCTCCCCAGCAGGTCTTAATGACTACAGACCGGTGGCACTCACCTCTGTGGTCATGAAATGTTTTGAGAGGCTGGTTAAGGATTACATTTGTGCCTCCCTCCCCAGTGATATGGACTCTTTGCAATTTGCATACATGTCAAACAGGTCCACTGACAATGCAGTCTCTCAGGTACTACACAGCACCCTCTCTCACCTAGACAGCCAGAAGGGGGGCTATGTGAGACTGTTGTTCATTGACTATAGCTCAGCGTTCAACACCATAGTCCCCACCAGACTGGTGGACAAGCTGATCGAGCTGGGTCTGAGCTCCGCTCTGAGCGCCTGGATACTGGACTTTCTGAGTGAAAGGCCTCAGGCGGTCAGGGTGGGGGGTCAGACCTCCAACACCATCACCCTGAGTATCGGGTCACCCCAGGGCTGTGTTCTGAGCCCCCTGCTGTATTCACTCTACACACATGACTGTGTGGCCAGGTTCAGCTCCAACTCCATAGTGAAGTTTGCGGATGACATAGTGGTGGTGGGGCTGATCTCTGACAACGACCGGGAGGAGGTTGATGTACTGGCACGCTGGTGTCATGCTTAACTGCCTCTACCACCTGAGACAGTTAAGGAAGTTCAGAGTATCGGGGAAGATACTCCAGTCCTTCTACTCCGGAGCTGTAGAGAGCATCTTGACTGGAAACATCACTGCCTGCTATGGAAACAGCAAGGAAGGCCCTACAGAGAGTGGTGTGCTCAGCCGAGCATACTACGAGTATTGCACTACCACCCCTGCAGGTCTTATATAACAAGAGGTGCAAATCCAGAGCCAAAAACAACAGCCTGTTCAAGCTGCTGCTGTTCAAACACCTGCACACATCAGCATCTAGGACAGAGAGACTTCAGCTCAGCTTCTTCCCCCAGGCCATCAGAGTCTTGAACACTGAACTCTCCACACACAAGCACACATGAGCACACACACAACACACATAATGTATACACTCACACACTAACAGACACTTTAGCACAAACACACACATGCTGCACACGCACACACTCAACGGTCCCTTTACACAATGAAAAGGTCACAAATTTCTTTTTTTAAAGAACGGGAGTGGTTCTTGTATAGTAAATAGATGGATATAGCAAGATAGCATAAGGATATATAGTATAACTGTATATTGTATAGTATTGTATTGTAGTGTACATAAGACCCAGTGCCTCATCCGTAGCTAACACTGTATTGCACTATCGCAGGACCTTAGCATGTCTTTACCACGCTTTTTGTAAACTTTATGTACATTATACCTGTTATGTCTTATTCTATGTCTTATTCTTATTTTTGGTACTTGTATTATTGCACAATCGCTGTGGGCATGACCACCCGCATTTCACTGTATGCTTGTATGCCGTGACAAATAAAACTCTTGACTCTTGCCTTGACTTGTGCCCCTAGGGAGGGGCCGGCTCAGGTTTGCAGAGTGGTTCTGGTGTCCCTCCCAGCAGGAGTTCCCTTTTTTTATTACTCAGGAACTAGCCAGATGGAGAGACACCCATCCACTTTACATCCTTAACATAACACTTTCCTGTAATAGCTGGGTTACTTTTAACAAACTTTAATCAATGAGTTAACCATATATAATCCATTTTGGTATTGTTGATCATTATTTTTTAAAGCACACCTCTCCTCAATGTTGGTTTTACAAATCAATTTCTTTTCATCAAGCTAAAGCCATGAGTACCTTTATTCAACCTTTTTTATCTTGACTATCATCAAGGGGCAAGAGAGCAGCTGCCTTCCTTATCTTGGGCGTCCATCTTTTATATCTCACAGGACGTCTGAGACAAGAATGTGCTGTTTACTCTGGCCTCTTGATCTGTAACATGACTTAACGATCTGTGAGTAATGGTGACGCTCGGCGTCACTACTGCACTATACCTCGCTCGTGCACGGGCACTGAATAAAAAATTCCACAATGTACCTTTACATCCCAACATTCGTCTGACCACACCTCTATCAGCTTACCTTCATAAGCAGGTGTGTGGCCACCTACTCGCCTCCTTCCCAAGCTTTCACCACAAGGTGAGATCAAGGGCTGCAGCGGCGTCTGACGCCGAGCGTCACCATTACTCACAGAACTTGGTTATAGTTATAACCTATCGTTCTGTTTCGTAATGGATCTCGCTCGGCGTCACTACTGCACAAGGGAGGCCGAGCGAGAGCCATCGCCCGACAAATGTACCCCGCTGAGGCCCCCCACAACCATCAGATCGGGGAGGACCGAGCCCCCCCGACCCCCCCTAATGGAGGCCACCCCCCCTATTGGAGGTTCCCGGGAGGGCGACGGACCCGACCGTGCGAAGAGGCACTCAAGCAACTCAACGCACAGGGTGAGCAGACCGTGGCTTGACCCCACGACTACACACACGCACAACCCGCATGCCACCCGGGAACGAATGTAAGGAACAACCTCGTTACTGCCCCCAGAAATCACGGGGTCAAGAGCAAACCCAACCCCGTGGCAAGGCCGTAGCAGCGGAGCGCGAAGGAAGACCCAGACCCACTGAAGGGACTGGATCCCCTGGAAAACGGGGGCCCGGAGAGGTCAATGACGCCAGGCATCAAGACCCCACCAGGTGGTCACTTAGTGACACCGCCCCCCACATCGCCAGCGTATTCGGATAAGGCCCCTCTCAAGAGCGGGCCCTTTACCCCCAATAGCACTCGGCCTGGCACACTGACCCTGCAGAACAGGCAGTCAGCATGGCCGTAAGCACACAAAAAAGGTTAACCAACGGAAGCAGGCAGCGCACCGGGGAAACCAGGCAACAGGCTGTAACCTGAGCCTGGAGCACTGCGGACGAGACAGGCGCCAAAGGAGTCAGCTGAAAACAGCCGCCCCGGCGGAAGGGGCGTATGCTGGCATTGTTGATCACCATGACAAAGCCTCCTTTAAAAAAAAAAACCCAGAGGGTATGAGGCAGAGAAGGCTGACATGATTGGCAGACGTCATGAACGTGCAGGGGCACACTCAACCGGGTAACCCGGGAGTTGACTCTGCTCCAACACACCAGGGAACCAACCACCCTGCCGTTACCCTATGCAGTGGTTGTTCCTATAACCCCTCAAGAAAAAACTCCAAAACACACCTGCGGGCATACACCGCTATACCGCAGTACAAGTGTTTCAGTTTTCAAAAAAGGGTTATTCCAGGCCTACGGGTCGACGAAACATTACTTCGGACCGGGCCCGGCGGCACGGGAAGCACAGGGTTACCAGAGGAGGTCCAGGACCACCCCAACAGCCCCCTCTTCGCCACGCGTGAGAGAGGAGCGAAAAGAATGGAGAACCAGCCGCAAGCACACCGCACTTGGTATTCCCAGGCGGTCTCCCAACCAAGTACTAACCAGTACCAAACCTGCGTAGCAGCCGAGATCGGACAAGATCGGGCGTGTACAGGTTGGCATGGCCGTAAGCCATTACGACAGTGCAGAGTACAATATGTACCCAACAAGGGTCTCCATAGCGCCTAACCCTGTGACACCCGGACCGACCTGGCATTTTTTCCCCCCGAAAAAAGCACAAGTCCCTCAGGGTACCAGAACAGCAGATCTGCATCCCCGGCGGACAACGGGTTTAACTGATCTGGACCAGCGTGACCAGAACCAGTCCCGTGCCCTAACCACGCCGACATGCCTACTCCAGGAGAAGGGGCAGATATGCGTGTTGATCTTAAAACATGAAAAGAAGGCGTCACCCAGACGGTCGGTGCGAACCGCGCCTGGTGGCCCACCCCAAGGGCGTGAGACCCCTCTACATATGTTCAGATCCATTCCGTCATCATCCCCCAGATATGAACGAGAATCCGTCGATAACCAATAACAGGTCATCGGAAGAGGAAAAAACCCCCATCCCACTTGCTTTATAAAAACGCTGTTTTAACCACAAGCAACCAAGGCGTGCTAGTCACCCGCCTTCAACAGAACACCCCGAGCTAGCACTTAAGCGTGCGTCGGGACACAACCACATCAATGAACAGGCTATTTAGACCTTTCAGTGAATCCCCAAGGCGCCCAGGGGAACGACAAGAGGGGTGTGGTGCTTCCTAAACTCCAACTCTTTTTAATAAAAAAGAAGGAAGCACCAACAGCATGAATGCCAGTCTACACAGCCGAGGGTAAAAACTGTTTACATTTTTACATCCAGTCACCCCTTCCACAGAGGATTTAGACCGAAATTCCCCAGAAAGCCTTCCCACTTGAGTCGTAGAATGAAAAAGCCATGGCAACTGCGAGTCACGTGACCAACTGACTCAAGTTACACATAAAATCGAGCGTAGCGGACCCGTAAGTCCTACGCTCTAACCCGACACTTTGACACAACAGATCTTACGTAAAGATCTAACTCACGGAAGCCATCGTCATAGCAACGTACTCGTATGCTATGACGGGGGGAAACCCCACACACAACTCCTGTTTGTAATAGGAGCAGAGTCAGGACAACCCTCCCCCCCCCCCCCCCCACAACTCCTGTTTGTAATAGGAGCAGAGTCAGGACAACCCTCCCCCCCCCCCCCCCCCCCCCAGCCAAGGCATTTAAAGGCTTGGCCCTGACTGGCCCAACAGGAGATGAGAAAACCCCCTTGACCAATCAAGTGGGAAGGAGGGGTTTATTCGGCACCCCCTCACAAAAACCCTTCCCCCTACACACAATAACAACTGTAGTATATGAAACCTTTGGTAGAATGCTAATGAATAGCGCAAGCTAATACAATGCACGCTACCCACAGACTGTGAACAGGGTTTACAACAAAACCAAGTCGTGTGTGTGTGTGTGAATCCTACACCCGCATTCCATGTTGTACATAGAAAAACACTGATAGAGAGTATAACGGCTAGGCCGTGGAACGTGTGTATATGAGCATTACTGCAACTAACACAACAGTGTTGTAGTTCAACATTACTTTGTGTGTAAGCAACAGACCATTCAACCAGCTTCTACCTGCATGTGGAGTGTCAGGCCGAGATAGAAACCTTTCTATAACCGAGTGTATGCTACAGACCTTGCTTTAATCTCATAACACGAACGTAACTCATCCATCAATGTATACTAATGCAGATTCACACTTTGCAACCTCATCATATGTTTTGGTGAAGAAACACACAGTTTGTTTAACAAAAATACAGTCCCCCTTTAGAGGGGACTTTTTATTTATGAAAACAAATAATATGAGAGGGCCGGGGAGGGGTAAACAGAGGGGACCGCAGGGGAAAAAAGTCACTGGGTCTAGTGGCGTCTGCTGCCTCGAGCCGCTCGGGCTTTGCCACCCCGAGAAGCCCCGGAGGGACGGTAGGTAATCGGTTGCTGGTCTCGTCGATCGCTACCGTCTCCTACGGTCGTAGATGGGCCGGCTGCAGCAGCAGCACCGTCTCTCCTCCTGGCCTTCTTCGACGGGCCAGCAGTGGCGGTGGAGGCAGTGGTAGCCACGGCGGAGGTAGCTCGATGACGTGGAAGCCGTCTGACCCCACCGGCGATGACGGGAGGTGGAAAATGGGGTTGGAGCACGGATCTCTCCTCTGCCATCTCTCTGCATGTTGAGGTCATCAATTGCAGGGCCTTCCCGAACAGTCCAGCATCGGAGAGGGTGGGCGTCAGAAGAGGAGCTCTCTTCTTCTCCGGCACACGGGCCTGCTCCAGCCAAAGGTGGCGCTGGATCAGAGTCGCCAGGGCGCGCACTTTCCCAGCGGCTATGGCCTGCACCTGAGTCAGATGCAGGACAGCTCCTGCCGCCTGGGTGAGCTGATCCTGTTGTACCTCAGTCAGCTCCGTGCTGCCCGTCATTATCCCGGATAAAAATGTTGCCAGCTGTGCGACATTAGACGCAGCAGCCAGCGATTGTGTACCCGCGATGAACGACTGGTCACTCCAATACGCCAACCGCCTAGCCGATTTTCCTTGGAGAACCGGCTTGCATAACGGCTCCCACACCACATCCGGACAGAGGAGAGCGGGCATCGGCCTATCAAGCCGTGGCACACCCTCTCTCATACCTTCGACCAAACCCACCACCCACGTAACTGGTACGTAGGCGGGAGTGAGGCCCATGATGTGGGACACCACCTGGCCCTGACGAACATAGGCCCCCATTGAGGGGAAAAATGGGTACACAACGTCCACCCCTCTCACCGGGCGACGCTGCCAGAGATGACCTATTAGATCATCGGGGACAGGAGCAGGCAGTGGCTGCGGCAGCGGCACGTCGTTTGCAGCGGCCGCCACTGCCATAAGCTCGGGGAACAAAGCCTGCAGTTCCCCCTGCAGACTTTCCTCCACCGAACCCGCATCCCTCACATGCAGCAGGCTTCGACTGGTCAAGGAGCCACAGTCTGATGTGGCTGATAGTAGGGCATCCTGCCGATGAGGCCGAGGGGTTTCCCCGACATCCTCGAACAAGGCGCCCCAAGGAGACATTTCACCCCCCTCCAGTGTTACCTGGACGGGTGGGATACTCGTCTCTACTGGGCCTTCAAACAAGAACCCGTCCGCCTCTACCATGCAATCCTCTGTTTCCATTGGGCAGATAGAGACCGACGCATCCTCGCTGGTCTACAGCAATTCCCCAAACCCAGGCCATTCGCATCTGCAGGACACCATCTTGTGACGGGAACGAGCAGACGCAAAAAGTTTACGTCTCAAATCCTCCGGAACCAAAGGAACCGGCCGTTCAACAACGGACGATTCCCCGGAAACAGAGGAACCAGAGCCAGGACCAGGCCATCGCAGAGGCGACGGCACCGGTGCTTATGAAGGTAAGCTGATAGGGGTGTGGTCAGACGAATGTTGGGATGTAAAGGTACATTGTGGAATTTTGTATTCAGTGCGCGTGCACGAGCGAGGTATAGTGCAGTAGTGACGCCGAGTGAGATCCATTACGAAACAGAACTAGCTGTCCAGGCTGGTCAACTAGGGTGAAAAAGGAATACATCATATCTAATTATACCTCAACTATTCTTTCTGGGGTCCACACAAAAGACAAAATAAGACATGCAATACATTGTCCTTTATAAACCAAGTTATGGCATTGTGCCTCAACATTAAAGTATGTTTTCTCAAATTTGATTGCGTCTTTCTAGTCATATAATTGAGAAGTTGATGTATATGAGTAAATGCTTTTATTAACAGGTCTAAAATGGTCAGAAGAGAGTAGCTGAACAAATTGACAACTCTTACAGTAACACACACTGACACGTGACACGCTGTTGTGTGTACATTGGCCAATCAGTTTGCACTCTAGGGGCTGAGCCCCCCTAAAGGTCTGATCGTAGAACCGCCCGTGGTATAAAGTATAAAGCTATGCTTTGCAAAAAACTAGGCAGTCCTCAAGTTCAAGTGAAAAGATATTGCCACTTTACTGCCCGCCTGGTTAAATTATTTTAAATTATTTGTATTGATTGTGCTGTTATATAAAAAAAGAAATAATGTGTTTTTGTGTGAGTTTCAAGTTTCAAGTTTCAAATTTCTTTAATAGTTGTCATACAGAAGTACAGAATACTTTTATACAAAATGCTTCTTACTGTTACGCTCCAGAGACTGTGCTAGACAAGATAAGTATGAAATAAAATAGTATAGCATGTAAAAATAGAAGTCACAGTGTTCAGTATAGACATATGTACAATGTTCGATGCAGAATAGAAGTAACCATACAATATACAATATACTATGCAATGTACTAATATACAATACTATATAGTGCAAAGCAGAAATGGGATGAGGTACAATTTAGGTACAATTTACAGTAAGGTGTACGCAGGGGTGTAGCTCCAGATTCTGGGCCCCATGAAAGAATGTATTTGTAGGCCCCCAGTGAATGCGAGCACGCGTAAACGGAATTTTTTTTGCCCATTTTTTTATTGATGAAAACGCATAATATGGTTTTTACCTATACATTCGGATCAGCAGTTCAGCACCTGCACTGTTGGTGGGTGAGCCTAGTAAATCACAGTCGAGAATGCAGCTGTGACTGCGTCCCCGACCGCCAAGAACCTTGGTGTTGTCCTCGACGACCAGTTGAACTTCTCTGCTCACATCGCAGCGACGACCAGAACCTGCCGATTCCTCCTGAGCAACGTCAGAAGGATACGCCCCTTCCTGACAAAAGAAGCCACCCAACTCCTCGTCCAATCAACAGTCATCTCCCGCCTCGACTACTGCAATGCACTGCTCGCTGGCCTCCCGGCCACTGCCACTAAGCCTCTTCAACTCATTCAGAACGCAGCGGCCCGCCTGATCTCAAACCTACCGAAGTCGGCCCATGTCACCCCACTTCTTAGGGACCTGCACTGGCTCCCCATTGCTGCACGAATCCGCTTCAAGGCCCTCGACCTAGCATACCGTGCGGCAAAGGGAACCGCTCCCGCCTACCTCCGGTCAATGGTCTCTAACTACACACCCTCAAGACCCCTACGCTCTGCATCTTCTGGCCGCCTCAGACCTACTCCTATCCAAGCTCCGGGAGGGTCATCAAAGAGAAGTCGCCTATTCTCAGTCCTTGCCCCACAATGGTGGAATGAACTACCCACCCCAGTTAGGACAGCCGAATCACGTCCAATCTTTCGCCGTCGACTAAAGACGCACTTCTTCAACCATTATCTGAATTAAAAAAAAAAAAAAAAAAAAAAAAAAAAAAAAAATCTAACCCTAACTAACCGTACTGTCATGCACTTGTCCTAATAAACTAACCTACACTGTAGCACTCAACACTTTGATGAACATTGTTGCTCAGCTGATAGAGTTGTGCCCTTCCTGATGGCTTGTCGTACAGAACTTGTAAGTCGCTTTGGATAAAAGCGTCAGCTAAATGACTAAATGTAAATGTAAATGGATGTCGCATTGCGTTCATCTTCAATGAATGGACCAATGCAATAGTCTACCAAAGCCCCCCCTCTCTCTTTATATATCACACACACACACACACACACACACACACACACACACACACACACACACACACACACACACACACACACACACACACACACACACACACACACACACACACACACACACACACACACACACTTCAGAAACAAACATCGTATCAATGAGAGCATCAATAATACACCTGAGTGATGTCTAGTAAAAAAATAAATAAAAATCAAAAAAAGAAAAATTGGGCCCCCCCCCCCGTGCTGGGCCCTTGGAATCATCCTAAGCTACCCCCCCCCCCCCCCCCCCCCCAGCTATGCCCCTGGGTGTACGAGTTGTAGTGCAAATCCTTTACCAATAAATATAAAGTGTGTTTAGGTGTTCTAAAGTGTGGAGAGTGGGTGCTGCAGTGTGTTGTTTGTTTAAAGTGAGTGTGTGCGTGTGGATGTGTGTGCTGTGTGCATTTGATGGTTGTTGCATAGTGTTTATTGTTCGTTGAGCAGAAGAGCTATCATTGTATTGCATGGATGGAACCGTAATGGAAACTAATTCATACTATACTATCACAACGCTGTTATTGTAATGCTTTTTGGTAACAATAAGTTTGTTAAAGCATTTTGTAAGGCAGTCTGTTCTGTGATTTGAAGAGGTTGTTGCCCAGTAAATGCACCTGAACGTCTGCATTAATTGCTGGACCGAGAAGAGTTACACTGTGACTGTATGTAACGTTTGTTGTTACATGCAATATGATATGTGGATGCCAGTTTAATGAATCCAAACATAGATGACACATTCTTTGAGCTATCGGTATCGGCCTTATAGCATAACGGTCCCATATTACAACAGGTTGAAGATCTAATAACGCATAGGTTGTAAAAGAATAATGTTTTACCCACGCAACGCCACTGGGCCTGTGAGGTTTCAACTTACACGTGTGACGTTTGGGGGTTTTGCCCTCACCGGGAGCAAAAGCCCTGGCATCGCCCTGGGGTATTTCACCTATTCCTCTATCCTGATTGTCCTGATTGCTCTGATTAACACCTGCTGTGTTTTGTTTGCCCTCCTTCATAATGTTCTCCTGGTATGCTGTTACTTTGTCAGTTGTTCACTGATCACCTACATGAGTACTCTACCAGAAGCATTTGGTATCGCTCCCGTTTGGAGGATAATTGTGATACCGCAGTCGGTGTCGTGCTTTGTTTAAAATGTATTTGTGTTATTATAGAGTGTATTTACCTTGTTGATGTGTGCCCTGCAAACATCATCCAGTACCGGATTAGACTAATCCAGTACTCGGATTCGTTTTTGGAGACTCACTGTCTCCCATTTCCTTTCTCCTGTTCAAAGTATTTGTTTTCATATTTAGACTTTTGCAGAGTTTGTTTTGTCTCGCCTATTCTTCGTTTCATTATACCAGGTTGTGGAGACTGCGCATATCACCTGTTTCATTTTGCTACGTGCCTTCCTATGCTCCGTTGTTTCACAATAAAAAGAACATTGTTAATTGTGAAAGAGCAACCATCGTTTCCGAATCGTTTCCATTCAACTCTGCACATGGGTCCAGCACACCTACCCCAACTATAACAACACGTACACACACACACACACACACACACACACACACACACACACACACACACACACACACACACACACACACACACACACACACACACACACACACACACACACACACACACACACACACACACACACACACACACACACACACACACACACACACACACACACACACACACACACACATATACACACACACACACACACACACACACACACACACACACAGATAAGAATGCTTTTTATCGATTATAGCTCACCTTTTAATACGCTTATTCCATCTAATCTGATCCACAAACTTCAGTGTCTGGGTCTATGCGACGCTATCTGTGAATGTATTCTTAGCTTTTTAATTTCGAGACCTCAAAGAGTCAGGATTGGAAACAATATGTCTGATGAACTTGTTTTAAGTACTGGTTCTCCACAAGGCTGCATTCTCAGCCCTTTACTGTTCTGTCTCTGCACTCATGACTGTACTGCTTCCTATGATAACAATCTGATAGTAAAGTATGCTGATGATAGCACGGTCATTGGGCGTATAAACTCAAATGACGAGTCATTTTACAGATCAGAGGTACAGAACCTAGTTAGGTGGAGTGAGACCAATAACCTCACCCTGAATGCTTCCAAAACGAAGGAGCTAGTCATCGATACCAGAACCATTGTTAAAAAGTCCCAACAACGTCTTTTCTTTCTCAGGAAACTGAAAGAGTTCACAAATAACAGGGTGATTCTACACAACTTCTATCGCTGTGTGATCGAGAGCGTTCTTACTTCCTCCTGTACAATATGGTTTGGTAACATCACAGACCAGGAGAAGAAATCTCTGAATAGAATTGTGCGTCTTGCACGCAAGACAATCGGGTCTAGCCTGCCAGCTCTAGAAGAGATCTATGGTGCCAGGCTGCTTTCCCGTGCCTCTGGCATTATCAACGACCCCTCTGGTCACCCAGCCGCAGGCCTCTTTGTTCCCCTCCCCTCGGGCAGACATTACCACTCTATCACATGCTCTACCTCTCGGTTTACAAAGAGCTTTTTCCCCAGTGCTGTGCGGAGCCTGAATGACTCCAAAGGCTAGTTTTGTATTTTATCCTATTTTGTTTCTGTGTTTTTATTAGTGTTATTAGTCAGGTTTGTGGAAGTGCTGTTTTAACTATGATATGCACTTTTAGGGGATGTTCGATATCAATTTTAGCATTTGTCCTTTTATACTGTCTGCACGCACGCACGCACGCACGCACACGCGCACACACACACACACACACACACACACACACACACACACACACACACACACACACACACACACACACACACACACACACACACACACACACACACACACACACACACACACACACACACACACACACACACACACACACACACACTCATATTCACTCCTTCAACCACCTTCCAAAATCCAACACCGACACACTCTCTCTGAAACATTTATTTAACTGGCATGTAACTCAACATCTTGCAAATGAGGGCAACCTAAACTTTTTTTTTGTTAAAATAAAGGTTTTAGCAACCAATGTTCCGTACAGTGCAAAAATAGGATTTTATGGTGTAAAACTGTATATAACCTGTTAATTTATGTAAATGAGAGATATGTTTCATATCTCTCATCCTCAGTCAGCAGAGCAAACAGGCCAGCATATCATCTCTTTCATATTCTTGAAATCTCCAGTTTCAAAGCATTGAGCAAAAGCTGACATATTTAACAAATGATGACCACTTCATAAGCATTCCATACATGTTAACACTTTGATCGCCGGGGTTAAATTCATAATTTACCATCCCTCGCCAGCCCTATTTAAGATGGAGAAGTTCCCCTTCTTTGCAGGGCTACAGTATAACTTTTTAAATTGTATTGCTAAATTGACATTACTATGGCCCATTCAACGTCCTATATCTATTGTTCAGGGTGTAGCAACGTTATACTTTTTCATTCACATATTCATACTAAAATACGGTCTAAAGTATAAGTATGTTTTTATTGTTTTCTGCTGCTTTCTCCAGAACTTGATTTATAGCCCTAAATGCATTATATTGATGATCAAATACAGTTTGATAGGAATCTGTGCGAGATAAAAAATGTCAACTGGACGTGCTTCTAGGAGTTACTACTTATCATTTGATGTTGACCGGATGGGCGGGGGGTCGTTTATAATTCCGTGGGCAACGTTATATCATTCATCTAGTGTGGGTGATATGATCATTAGAGCAGTTAGTAAAGAACACGTTGACAAATAACGCTCGATCTTACCGTATCTTCCTCGCGCCGTTGGACGATGAGCGTGGAACTGAAATATTCCTATTATGGGATGTAGAAAAATCCGATCTATTTCCAGGTTGTATAATAGTATATACGTCCAAATCATGTTGTTTATCGAGTTATTTGCAACCGATCGACATCCATTGTGTCAAGATGGAGTCCTGCTAATGATAGCGAGTGCCACTTCCTGTTTGGGCGAGCGGCCGATCGGCCACCAGATGGCGCTCTTGAACCGTTGGAGAGTTGAGAGGGGCTCACCATTACATATAATGTCTCCGGGGGAGAAATATGATTTCGATCACAGATTTTTTAAATATTGATATCAAAGACGCTGTCCAGCGTCTTCGGCAGAATAAGCATGGCGGGGAAAGACGCTGCACAGCGTCTTCGGCGATTAAAGTGTTAAAACACTGTGAAAAGCACATATTTGCAGTCTCCAAGGTGCTCGCCTCCACACTGTCCCTTTTGGAGTGTATTGGGCGCACCTCACAAACTCACTCAAATCTCAATGAGACAAATGCCTTGTGTGTCTTGTCGTTGGTCAGGAATTAAATGGAGACAATGACGATAACACATTTTATCCACAACCCATACCTTTTATTTAACATTTAACTATCAGTGGGAAAAGGCCAGCTGTATGCAAAATGGTTGTGTATGGAACATGTTAGTCTATATTAATCAACATGGTTGTGTATGGAACATGGTTATAGTCTATATTAATCAACATGGTTGTGTATGGAACATGGTTAGTCTAGATTAATCAACATTGGTTTGTATGGAACATGGTTAGTCTATATTAATCAACATTGGTGTGTATGGAACGAGGTTAGTCTATATTAATCAACATTGTAGTGTATGGAACATGTTAAAGGTGACATGTACTATAAATGTCATTTTTCAGTCTCTAGCATTGTATTATAGTAATAAGAGTTCGTATCAATGTGTTTTAGTGTCTAAATACCATATTGGCGGATTGCTGTGATTCAGCTCAGCCCCTTTCCTCCTCCAGTAAATCAGGCCATTTTGATTTGAACGGCCGATATACGTCATACGGCCGCTGGGTAGCAGACAGTGATGTGATTCGCTCTGTGGTTGTAGCTAATGCCCGCCCACATTCTACCTAGACTGACTGTACACAGCGAAACCATTTCCTCATACTCTGCATGGGGAGAGAGAGAGAGAGATAGAGAGCACTTGGGGGGGGGGGGGGGGTACCTGCCGGCCGCGCGCCACACACCCGCAAACGGGAGATTGAAAGAAAGAAAGAAAAAAAAACCACAAGCTGTCGCGGACTCTCATCACCGAGAGCCGAGAGGGAGAGAAAGGAAGAGAGAGGGAGGGAGGGAGGGAGAGAGGGGGCCTTGTCAATAACGGCCTGTCTTTTTTTCTCTCTCTCTCTCTCTCTCTCTCTCTCTCTCTCTCTCTCTCTCTCTCTCTCTCTCTCTCTATCTCTCTCTCTCTCTCTCTCTCTCTCTCTCTCTCTCTCTCTCTCTCTCTCTCTCTCTCTTAACAGCCTGATTTCTTGAGGCTGAAAAAGATGTTTTGAGTACTTGATTAGAAATATAAAACAATGCATTTTTTTTAAAAGAACCTTACAAATGTCTTCAATAGACTAACAGGAATTGTGTAAAGTTGCCCAAATAGTGCTAGGAATAGCAGTACATAGCCCCTTTAATGTTAATCAACACACCTACTCGCTCGCTGTGTGAATACTGCGGACAATGATCTGCTTGCATTTGGACATGAGTGCAGTTGTAATTACCCAGATTTAAGACTAGGGTGCTGGGAGGGTAAAGTCTGCACTGAATGATTTGAATGTTTGCGTTCGGACATACAGTCCCTCCATTTTATGTGCGGTTAAGGTTAAGGCCAGGAATCGAGTGCATGTCCAAATTGGTTCGTGTTTCCTCTCCTTCCCAATATGTTCCTTTCTCTCTCTCTCTCTCTCTCTCTCTCTCTCTCTCTCTCTCTCTCTCTCTCCTCTCTCTCTCTCGCTCTCTCTCTCTCTCTCTCTCTCTCTCTCTCTCTCTCTCTCTCTCTCTCTCTCTCTCTCTCTCTCTCTCTCTCTCTCTCTCTCTCTCTCTCTCTCTCTCTCTCTCTCTCTCTCTCTCTCTTTTGATATTTCCTCTCTTCCTATCCCTCTCTTACACACAGGCCTCTCTATCTTGATGTTTTCTCTCTCTGACTCTCTCTCTCTCTTAATGTTCTCTCTCTCTCCCTCTCTTACACACAGGCCCATGGCGATTGCAGTATACTCCTGTTGTGGACAGCTCCATCCATTGTGTATGAATAATGTCCAAGGTCACTGTGTGCTCAGAGGGTAATCATAAAACCACCCTGCTGTTAGCCACAGGTCTGCAAAAAACAGATAGATGCTGGGAGAGAGAGAGAGAGGTGGGGGGTGGGCGGATAGGGAGAGAGATAGAGAAAGTGAGTTGGGGGGTGGGGGTAGGGAGAGGGGGGAGGGAGAGAGAGAGAAAGTGAAAAGGGGAGAGAGAGAGGGGGGTGAGATAAGATACTGTAAGTCATGTCAAGTCAACTGTAAATACAAGGAAAGCCTGATCCCAAGTGCTTACAGGACAAGAAAAACATGAAGTAGGCAGCAAACAAAACACCAAAACATAAATAGATAAACACATTATAAACACAGTTTACTTACACTTTTTGTTTTTTAAATGTCAATGGAATCCACTGATCTCCTGATCAGGGGAGTGCAGATCCACAGTCTCTGGTCTGCAACAAAAAATATGATCATCCAGTTTCCAAATGATCGACTGAATATTGCAACTTTGCACCATCAGCACAACCAAGGTAGCGTAATAACCAAACCAACAACAATCTTTATATTATGTTGTGCCCAATTGGCAAGCATCTGTTTTCTGCTAAAGTTTGTGCAAAGACTTCAAAATTACAGTGTTGGCTTGGTCATTACAATAATCGAGTTGAACCCACACAAATGACAACAGACACAAAGGATACGTTTCACAGATTCCTTAGAAATCAATATTTTATTAGCAACATGCAACAGCCCAATGCAGACGGCTTGGGGAGGATGCAGCTGCGCTCAGTGCTAGGCCTACACACACACACACACTTTTAGGCATTTTAATTTGGCCCGACAAAGTTCTATTAAAGCAAACGCAAATTGTTGTATTATTATGAAACAGGAAACACCTCCACCAGTGCCTCCGCCTCGCCACAACATCATATCAGCCAAACTTTCGAAAACATCATTGACACGCTCTGATTTCCATCCCATGGTTTCTGCTTGATCCGAATATTTGACTTTTTTGGTTGGTAGACTTTTCAAGGGTGTTTGAAATGTACAGTATGCTAATTGTTATGTTCGAAGCGGTCCTGCATATCTAGTTTCCATTCGGTTAATAGCCTGTTTTTATTTGTGTTGCACATCTCTACGGAAGCAGAGAATGGACAATTCAATTGTCTATTTCATGAAAGTCAAATTTGATGCTCCTTCATATCGTCGCTGGCGGAAGAAAACCTTGTAACTCCAAAAACCCAACTTTTCAGGAGATGAAAAAAACGAACACAGATTTGAGGGCGAATAGAGTTACGAGGTTTAGACAGATGATCGGTTTAATGCTTTCCCATTGTTTAACTCTTATGCCCCCCTAACGATTTTGCAGATTTGTCACCTTAGTGCATGAAAAGATTGCATCACGTTCAAGGTCATAAAAAACTTAATTTGTAATATTTCATTCCAATTCTTTTTTTATGAATACCACTATGAACCTAACTCAACATATCTATCAAAGATTCCAAATATTTCCGTTTGTAGGGTTATGGTTAGGGTTAGGGTTAGGGTTGGGGTTAGGGTTAGGGTTAGGGTTAGGGTTGGGGTTAGGGTTAGGGTTAGGGTTAAGGTTAGGGTTAGGGTTAGGGTTAGGGTTGGGGTTAGGGTTAGGGTTGGGGTTAGGGTTAGGTTAAGGGACTGTTGAGCAAGTGTTGGGGTGGGCACGGGCACAGGGATGAGATTTCACCTTCTCCTAATCTTTCTGTCTGGGTAACCCTAACCCTAACCCTAACCCTAATGGCAAGAAATAAACCACTATGGACGGTTTGAAAGCTAATATTGTTAACTTTTGTGTTAGAGGGTTTCAAAATCTAATCTTTTCAAATTCTGTGAATATATGGAAAATAAGCAAACGGACACAATTTCATGAAATAATAATCAACACAGCCATCGTTGTACACAGAAACACAAAACAATATAGGCAAAAAAACACAAAATAGTCGCTAAGGGGGCAGAAGGGTTAAACTTTGTGTTTGAGTTACGAGGTTTTTTCCCGCCAAGGTCAATATAATAAAAAACAAATGGTTATTGAATGTTACATTTGGACTTGCATTTCATGCAACTCTGTTCCTCTCACGTCTCCTATGTCTGCATTTTGAATGAGGGAGGGGTGAGGGGTTGGCCCGCCAGGTCATTTGAATCCTAGAAAGTGGACTTGGCAGAAGATTCATTGGGAACCCCTGATCTAGTGGGATGCTTCAGGCTGCCAAGACCTGTGCAATACCCTGTAGCCAGCATTGAGGAGCTGGACCAGACGTGCACACCCTGTGCCAACACACATCCAGGTACTGTCCAGCTTGGGCACATGCGCATCAAGGCCTGACTGAATTTGGTGGTTAAAGAACCCAGGACGCCTATCTTAAAGAGTAGGGGGCTCCCCGATGTTCCTGGCCAAATTCCCAATCAGGTCTCTGACATCAAGGCCACCTCATCATCCCTTCCCATTAATTGGCTGATATCAATCCCTGTCTCCTGAGCCATTCAGCCATTGTGTAGTGTGATGTGTGCCGGGTGCCAGTGTACGGTAGCCATTGAGCCTGCGTAGTAGCCCAAGGTTGGGTGCTACCAGCAGTGGCGTCGCGTGGGTAAAATAACTGGGGATGCCAAAAAAAAATTATAAAAAAAAAATTATTTAATATTTTTATTAATATATATTTTTATTTTTATTTTTATTTTAAGTCAAGCAGTCACCATGTACACTACAGTATGGCTCGGCGGCCAGTCAAACTTTCTTTTTATTTATTTAACAGATTGCAGAATCAATTTTATAAGGGGATGCAGACCAGAGAAAGACGTTTGTCTTGTTTACATCAGGGTCATTAATACTGCTGGAGCATTGGTTCATTTTTGGTCCCATTTTTCCTTGCACGATTTTGCGCGCCGCGTGGGAGAAAATTCCAGACACATATTCGGTTGCAAAAAGGTGTCCCACGGTCTCCTCTATGGCCGTGAATATTTTCACGCGGATCGGAATCATGGCACGCCCGTGGGACACTTTTCCGTTTCGGCGAGTTTATTCCACGCTTTCGCCTTTCCTTTTTTTTTTCGGGGCTACATGTGAATGAGTAAAAGTTGCGGGACGCCCAGATGTTCCCATTTCCCGACATTTTCAGGGTCGCGAGCTGACCTTTTCCCCTCGTTTTCGATGATGGAAGTGATTTAGGAAAAGCTTCGGCACGCCGAATATTTCATATTTGATATTAATTCATATTTTTTTAGGGAGGCCTGGCTTCCGTTGGCTTCCATGAGGATTCGCCACTGGCTACCAGTGGTTGTGAAGGAGGCAATTTCCACCCTACATTGTAAAGCGCTTTGAGTGTATAGAAAAGCGGTATATAAATGCAAGTAATTATTATTATTATTATTATTATTATTATTATTATTATTATTATTATTATTATTATTATTATTATTATTATTATTATTATTATTATTATTATTATTATTATTATTATTATTATTATTATTATTATTATTATTATTATTATTATTATTATTATTATTATTATTATTATTATTATTATTATTATTATTATTATTATTATTATTATTATTATTATTATTATTATTATTATTATCAAGGCACCCTCAACGAAAGCAATACCACTCCACCAACCCCCGCAGGAGGGTGTACAATGAGAGCTACACACACACTCAACTTCCATTTATTTATTCTTACCGTATATATATGTCCACATCTGTCTGCACATAACCTGCATATAACCCCTTTTACATATCTTTAGATACTATATATCTGTACATATCCCTTACTGACTCTTACAGCGCAGACACACCAGCCGTGCACGAAGGCAGGCGGGCGGGCGACCAGTTCTTCACTTTCGCTCCCATGTTAACGGACATACCTGTGCCAACCGGCCTCGCGCAGGCGTGCGACTCACAGGCTTGAAGCGATCGTTTCTGCTTTGGTAGGATACAGAGGCGTGCGCCACGCGCATTTTCACAGAAATACACTCAATATCTGCATTATTACCACACATATAGATGTTGTTCAACCAGCTAATGTGTCTGTATCTTTCCCAATACAAATAAACCATATTACTATACTTTTTCAGTACAGTACAGTCACACTGATCATCATTCTAAAATGATAAAAATTAATTATATAATAACTGGTTATACATTAGGCCTGTTACAAAGATGAAAACAGGAATGTCCAGTCGTTGCTTTTCTTTTTAATCAAATCTTCATTTATTTTATTTTTCTATTAGTTTACAATTTCTAGTTCAATTCAGTTCTTTCACCATCAAAATCATTTTACATTCTGTCTGCTTGACGAGCCGCACCAAACATATCACGGCTGTTTCTAATACAACAATCAAGTCGAGTTCAGAATTCAGTTCAGAGCAGCAGCCGCTGTCTCTGGCAGGAGCTGTCCACTCTTGTGTGGTGCTGAGAGACAGATAGTATTAGTGGTGGCAAACACACAATGCAATTTCAACTTCATTAAAGCAAATAAAAACAAATAAAACAAAACGTTATCAGCCAACTAAACTATGTGTGTGTATTTTATATATCACTTTATGTGTCTGTAATGAAAGTGTATTTTATCTATATAATTGTTACAACAAACTCTGGCCCGATGAACTCTGTTCATCAATTCATCTCAAGGTTATGCAATAACTATATTCGCCGTCTGATTACTTTTCTTCCTGGCAACTGTATTGAGCAACTTCTAGTTTTGCCATCACGACCTGGGAATACTTCATGTATCCTTCCCATTCTCCAGAGTTGTCTTGGCAACATGGGTTCGTTTACGAGTACTACATCACCTTCCTTCAATGGTGTTGTTTTCTTTGTGGAGGATGAGTGAGCAGATCTTAATTCCATCAGGTATTCACTTCTCCACCGATTCCAGTATCCATTGACGAGACGTTCTCTGTACCGCCATCTCTTGT
The DNA here is from genome assembly GCF_963971535.1 of Notolepis coatsorum. NCBI lineage: Eukaryota > Metazoa > Chordata > Actinopteri > Aulopiformes > Paralepididae > Notolepis > Notolepis coatsorum. The sequence goes on from NC_140171.1 coordinate 64,774,955, forward strand.
TCATGTCCGTTCGAGTTCCTTGTTGTTTGTTTGACTCTTATACCGTCTATGGTGGTAGTGTCGTCAGTCGGTTTCCTACCAAGAAGTGAGCTGGGGTAAATGAACAGCTCTGGTCACTGCACACGTGAATAAAACAATGTAGGCCTTGTTGTGGTTAGGTCTGATGTACAACGGTCCTGCGACGTTGACTCCAGTCACCTCAAATGGAGCGGCTTCAGTTGTGCTGTCTGTAGGTAAAGGTGCTGATATTTCCTGACTGGCCTTGGTTGTAAACCATTTGCAAATGAGACATCTATTTAGAATCCGTTTAGTTGCTTGTCGTCCTCTCAGAATCCAGAAACGCTCACATAGCTGTGTTAAGGTGTTCTGAAATCCATTATGCATTACCTCTTCATGCGCATGCTTTATTTCCAGTTCTGTAAACACGTCATGCGCGGGGCGAATGAATGGGTGTTTTTGTCCATATCTTAGGCTCGATTTTTGCAATCTACCTCCAACTCGCATTACTCCATTATCCAAGAATGGGTTTAGATCCTTAATTTTCGAGTGCTTGTGAATATCCGTTCCCTTTTGCAGTTCCGTAATTTCTTGTGAGAAAGCAATTTTTTGCGTTTCAGCAATCCAGTATAACTCTGCTGTGGTCATTTCCACTGCCGTTCGTGGCCCTTGGCGTTTAGTTTTATTGCGTGAGTTATGCACAAATCGGTTTACCCATGCAGTAATTCTGAGAACTGTAGTTCTATTTCCTTCTGGCCTCCGCTCAGCGTCAGTCTGCACTGACTTCACTTCGTGCATGTGCACTGAATAAAAAATTCCACAATGTACCTTTACATACCAACATTCGTCTGGCCACACCCCTATCCGCTTACCTTCATAAGCAGGTGTGTGGTCACCTACTCGCCTCCTTCTTCACTTTCACCATAAGGAAGTGCCTTCGGTAGATACCCACACTTGACGAGGTTGTTAGTTGAAGAAAGTTGATACGTGTTTAAATTTTTTCTTGCTTCTTTCTTCTCTCATATATTTCAAAAGAAAAAAGCGAAGTCATAATGTCTACCTCGGAGGGTCGCGCTCTCAACGCCACTCTTCACCAGCGGTTCTCCATTGCCGCCTCTGTCCTGCGTCTTGGAGCGGGGTTGAGGCCTCTCTCGTGGTTGGCGGCCACGCCCGGTAGGCGTCCGATGGGTAGTTTGCCTCTCCAAGGAGCTGGTGCACCAGTGCCGTCTCCTGTGCGATGGCCTGGTTCCTCCGCTGTTGGGCGGCCGGCGCCTTTGGTTGCAGGGGATTTGAGACGCAAACTTTTTGCGTCAGCTCGCTCCCGTCGCAAGATGGTGGCTTGCAGACACGAACGGCCTGGTTTTGGTGAGTTGCTGGAGCCGGATGAGGATGCGTCTGTCTCTACACGAAACAGAGGACTACATGATAGAGGCGGACGGGTTCTTGTTTGAAGGCCCGGTGGAGACATGTCTCCCGCCCGTCCAGGTAACACTGGAGGGGGGTGAGATGTCTCCTTGGGGTTCCTCGTCCGCAGATGTTGGGTTAGAACCTCCGACTCGGCGGCTGGATGCCCTGCTATCAGCCACATCAGAATGTGGCTCCTTAACCAGTAGTCTGCTGCATGTGAGGGACGCAGGCTCGGAGGGGGAAACTATGCAGGGGGAACTGCGTGCTTTGTTCCGCGAGCTCATGGCGGCGGCGGCAGTCGCAAACGCCGTGCCGCTGCCGCAGCCACTGCCTGTTTCTGTCCCTGACGATCTCATAGGTCATCTATGGCAACGTCGCCCGGTGAGAGGGGTGGACGTTGTCTACCCATTTTTCCCTTCAATGGCGGCCTATGTCCGTCAGGGACAGGTGGTCTCCCACATCATGGGCCTTACTCCCGCCTACGTGCAAGTCACGTGGGTGGTGGGTTTGGTAGACGGCATGAAGGAGGGCGTGCCACGGCTTGATAGGCCGATGGCGGCGCTCTTTTGTCCTGAGGTGCTGTGGGAGCCGTTACGGAAGCCGGTTCCCCAAGGGAAATCGGCGAGGCGGTTGGCGTTTTGGAGTGACCAGTCATTTATCTCCGGGACACAATCTCTAGCTGCCACTTCCAACATCGCGCAGCTGGCGAGATTCATGTCTGGGATATTGACGGGCGGCACGGAGCTGACTGATTTACAACATGATCAGCTCGCCCAGTCGGCAGGAGCCATCCTGCATCTGATTCAGCCGCAGGCTATAGCCGCTGGGAAAGTGCGCGCCCTGGTCACTCTGATCCAGCGCCACCTTTGGCTGGAGCAGGCGCGTGTGCCGGAGAAGAAGAGGGCTCCACTTCTGACGGCACCCCTCTCCGAGGCTGGACTATTCGGGTCGGCACTGCAGCTGATGACCTCAACCTGCAGGGAGATGTAGGAGGAGCGATCCGTGCTCCAGCCTCATTTCCCGCCGCCCGATGTTGCCGGTGGAGTCAGACGGCCGCCGCGTCGTCGAGGTTCCTCCGCCGTGGCCGCCGCTGCTACCACCGCCACTGCTGGACCTTCGGCGAAGAAGGCCAGGAGGAGAGAGGGCACCTCCGCCACTGCAGCCGGCCCATCTACGCCCGGAGGTGACGGTAGGGATCGTCGAGACCAGCCGCCGATCGTTTACCGTCCCTCCGGGGCTCCATGGGGTGGAAAACCCTGAGCGGCTCGTGGCAGGCGTCGCTAAGTTCATTGACTTTTTCCCTCTGTGGTCCCCCCCTGTTCCCTTCCCGGCCCCACTATGATTTTGTTGAAAAATAAAGAGTCCCTCCTAAGGAGGGACTGTATAGAGCTTAAGCAAGGCCTGCAGCCTACACTTGGTTGAAAAAGGTTTTTTTCTGCCTCGACCTGAATCTTCACATAAAGGTAGAGGTTAGTTGTGTGCTCTGTTGCTTAAACAGTGATATTGAGCTGCAACACTATTGTGTTGGTTTGCAATAATGCCCGTATGAAAACGTATCACGGCTCAGTTGCTCTTTCTCTCTATCAGATTTTCTGTGTCTTACAACATAGATACAGGTGTCGGGTTCACACATACACAGCTTGGCCTTGCTATAAACCCTGTTCACAGATGTGTCTGTGGCTAGCGTGCATTGAATTAGCTTGCGCTATTCATTGGCATTGCTACTGAAGGTATCATATGGCTGTTGTTGTTGTCATATGCGAGGGTTGGGCTTGCGAGGGGGTACCGGATAAACCCCTTCTTCCCTCTTCTGATTGGTCAGGGGGTTTCTGGGACTCTCTTTGCATTCGGTCAGGGTCAAGCTGTTAGGCAGCTTGGCACGGGGGGGGGGGGAGGGTTTCCCAGACTCCGCACCTATCACAGGCGATTGAGTCTTGGGTTTCCCCCCGTCATAGCAAACGTCACTAGGCACGTTTCTATTGGACGACGGCTTCTGTGAGTTTAGACCCGTATGTAGAGTCTGTTGTTGTCAAGTTGTTGGGGCAGAGCGTAGGAACTTACTGTTCTACTACGCTCGATATACGTATAACTTGAGTCGGTTGGTCACATGACTCAATGTTACCGTGACTTTTCAATCTATGGCTCACGTGGGAAGTCTCTCTGAGGAGTTCCGTCTCTCCTCTGTGGTGAGGGTGGCGGGATGTAAAAATGTAAAAAAAATTTACCCTCGGCTGCGTTCATGTCAGTCGGTGTTTCTTTCTTTTTTAATAAAAAAGAGTGGAGAATATGAAGCACGACAACCTTCTTGTCGTTCTCCCAGGCGCCTTGAAGGATCAATGTGGGGTCTGGTTAGACTGTCCATTGATATGTTTTGGGTCCCGACGCATACATAGTGCTGGCTCAGGGTGTTTCTGTTAAGAATCATGCAGGAGGCTAGTACGCCTTGGTTGCTTGTTATTAAAACAGCGTTTTTATAGGGCAACTGGGATGGGGGATTTTTTCCTCTTCCGAGAGCCTGTTACTGGGTCTCGACGGATTCTCGTTCATATCTGGGGGATGTTAACGGAATAGATCAGAACATAGGTAGAGGGGTCTCATGCCCTTGGGGTGGGCCACTGAGCGCGGTATAAATAGGACCGTCTGGGTGGCGCCCTCTTTTCATGTTTTAGATCAACACGCATACCTGCCCCCTCTCCTGGAGTGGGCATGTCTGCGTGGTTAGGGCACGGGACTGGTTCTGGTCGCGCTGGTCCAGGTCAGTTAAAATGCCGGGTCGGCCCGGGTGTCACAGGGTTAGGAGTTATGGAGACCCTTTGTTGGGTACACGTTGTACCTGGCACTATTATAAGGGGCTGGTTCTCCTTTATTTCGCTCCTCTCTCACGCATGGCAAAGAGGGGGCTGTTGGGGTGGTCTTCTGGACCTCCTCTGGTAACCCTGTGTGCTTCCCGAGCCGCCGGGCCCGGTCCGAAGTAATGTTTCGTTGAAACCGTAGGCCTGGGATAACCCCTTTTTTCTTGAGGGGTTATAGGAACAACCACCGTATGTGGTACCAAGAGGGTGGTTGAGTCCCTGGTGTGTTGGAGCAGAGTCAACTCCCGGGTTACCCGGTTGAGTGTGCCCCTGCACGTTCATGACGTCTGCCAATCGTGTCAGCCTTCTCTGCCTTGACCCCTCTGGGTGTGTTTTTTTTTTATGGAGGCTTTGTCATGGTGCGCAACAACGCCAGCATACGCCCCTTCCGCCGGGGGGGCTGTTTTCAGTTGACCCTTTTGGCGCCTGTCTCGTCCACAGTGATCCAGGCTTGGGTCTACAGCCTGCTTCCTGGTTTCCCCGGTGCGCTGCCTGCTTCCGTTGGTTAACCTTTTGAATGCTTTACGGCCATGCTAACTGCCTGTGTTGCAGGGTCAGTGTGCCAGGCGGTGTATTATTGGGGGGAAAGGGCCCGCTCTTGGAGGGGCCCTGTCCGAATACGCTGGCGATGTGGGGGGCGGTGTCACTAAGTGACCGCCTGGTGGGGTTTGATGCCTGGCGTCATTGACCTCTCCGGGCCCCCCTTTTTCCAGGGGATCCAGTCCCTTCAGTGGGTCTGGGTCTTCCTTCGCGCTCCGCTGCTACGGCCTTGCCACGGGGTTGAGTTTGCTCTTGACCCCGTGATTTTGGGGGCAGTAACGAGGGTTGTTCCTTCCGTTCGTTCCCTGGTGGCATGCGGGTTGTGCGTGTGCGTAGTCGTGGGGTCAAGCCACGATCTGCTCACCCTGTGCGTTGAGTTGCTTGAGTTCCTCTTCGCACGGTCGGATCCGTCTCCCTCCCGTCCTCCAATAGGGAGGGTATCCCTCCATTAGGGAGGGTCGGGGGGCTCGGTCCTCCCCGGTCTGATGGTTGTGGGGGGCCTCAGCGGGGTACATTTGTCGAGCTTCTGGCTTCCGCTCAGCTCCTCTTGTGCAGACTGACGCTGAGCGGAGGCCAGAATGAAATAGAACGTAAGGTTATGTATATAACCAAGTTCTATGAATTCTGGTGACGCTCAGCGTCAGGATGGCGCTGCGGCCCTTGATATCGCCTTGTGGTGAAAGTTTGGGAAGGAGGCGAGTAGGTGACCACACACCTGCTTATGAAGGTAAGCAGATAGGGGTGTGGCCAGACGAATGTTGGTATGTAAAGGTACATTGTGGAATTTTTTATTCAGTGAATGTGCATGCAGTGAAGTGAGTGCAGACTGACGCTGAGCGTCACCAGAATTCATAGAACTTGGTTACATACATAACCTTACGTTAGCCTTGTTAACAGAATTCGGCTATAGGGCGACAATAATGTGGTCAAGAGGCATGGTTTCTATCTTGAGCCTGAACTGGCATGGTTTCTTTTTATTCACATGGAAAGAGCAGCAGTACAACATACAGGTCTTCTCTCACTGAGAGACATAGGGGGATAGAACAAAGTGGGAGGATACATTTGCTTTTATACTCGCCACAAGGTGGTGTACCTGGGTGGCTCCGCCAAGAGCGCCCTCTAGTGGGAAAAGATATATATGCAACTAAACAGTCACTGGTGGAGACAGTTATATATGCAGGTAAACAGTTACTAGTGTAAACAGCCATATGTACAGTTAGACAGTTACTAACAATCCTATACAGAACCTCTGATCTCAACAAGCCTACAATTATTTTCAAGCGGAATAATTGCAGTTTCTTTTAGGTACATTTTCGTTTAGGTCACAACGTTTGACAGTCTCCTCAATGGGCTCTTGTAGGCTATGCCTATTGGCAGGGGTCCGCGTCTCTTAGCCATTGTGGTCCATTCCACCATAAGCTCTGAGTTTTTAAGTTTTCCGCGGATATTCCTCCCGTCCCGTGGATTATCTTTACCAGGACAGTGTCGCAAATCTTCTGGCTCGGAAAGCTTTTGGATTTCAACTATCCTGTTTGCAATGAATGGTTTCCACTGGTTGGCGGAGCCTCTTATCCAGTGAAGTGCTATTGTTGAATCTGTCCAATTGTTGAATCTGTTGAATTTGCGCATATTAAAGTGCAGGTGCTTTCATCGTTCCCAACCGTGTGTAAATAGCTTACGGTGCAGTACACAGTTTCACTGGCATCGCAGAATACGTGGAGTTGTCACTCTGTGATTGAACTCGGGGTTCCAGTGTCGTAGGGTCTGGTTTATTTAGATTTGTAGAAAAGCCTTTTCAATGTCTAACATGAAAGCAATTTTGTGTTGCCTGAATTTCAATAGAACACTCAATAAATCAGGGTTCAAGTTGGGGCCAGTTAAGGCGAGACACTGCAGGTGAATAGTCAAATATACTTTTTTTGTTGATTTTGAGATTTTGTTATATTTTGCTTCCTAAACATGTCTTCTATGAAACTAGTGACAATAAAACGTCAATAACACACATTTAGTTGTTTATTTTACTTCATTTTGCCTTATTGCATCCATAAATGTGCAAATATTAAATAGGGAAGTGCCTCATTTGCATATATAAACATACATTTCAGAAAACTTGCAATATATTTTTTCTTAGTTTATATGTACATAACAAACTGGGAAAGTTTCAATCTATTCAAATATTTTTTGCCTATTAGGGGGTACTACACTGTACTACTAGGGCGGGCCATACTTTTTATTTTTTGGAAAATCAATCGAGTGGGGTGTCTAAAATATGTGTTTTTTTGTGGGGAATTCAAATATGGGATTATTTTTCTAATTGGATAACTCCTACCTACATTGTTTTGGATTTCAAAATGGCCGATTTGACAATTTTTCACCCCTTGGCCATACATGGATGCCAACATGAATCTGAAGGAAATCCTAACATGCAAGGTGTCTAAATGATGTGTTTCTTAATGGGGAATTCAAATATGATTTCATTTTTGGGATAAGATAACTCTAACCTACATCATTTTGGATTTCAAAATGGCCGATTTTACCATTTTTCACCCCTTGGCCATACATGGATGCCAACATGAATCTGAAGGAAATCCTAACATGCAAGGTGTCTAAATGATGTGTTTCTTAATGGGGAATTCAAATATGAGGTAATTTTTGGGATAGGATAAATATAACCTGCATAATTTTGGATTTCAAAATGGCTGATTTTACCATTTTTATTTATGTATTACAAAATTGCAAAGATAAAAAATATATGGGAAATCATTTATAATGACAAAGCCATCAAATGTATTAACAAGTGAACTGTATATAACTGGATACAACTCCAAAGATCAATAATAATAATACTAACAATAATAAATTGTATTTGTAATGCACACAAACACCTAAGTGCTAAATCTCGATCTCCTGACTTCTTGAACTTTGCCAGGTTCCAATATCTTGATTGGACTCATTCTTGGATGGCAAGATCTCCTACTGTACTGCTTTAGCCACCAACCTACAAACACAAACTTAAAGTCAACGTCAGCCATAAATAGGTGAGCTCTTTCCAGAACTACTCAGCAGAAACCTCTTTAACCATTTAAACAAACGTCTCAATGTATTGAGAAAATCCATGGGGCTCCATCAATCCTCTATCTTCTTAAATTTGATCAGGTTGCACAAGTCCTGCTTGGATTCATTCTTGGACATCAGCCTCCTGCTGGTCTCCTGAGCCCTGATCCCTCCATCCCTTTTTTCTTGTGAAAAGTACTTAGCAGAGGCCTCAGTCACCATTTTAACAACCCTCTCGATGCTTTGTGTGTGGCAAGGCCAGTCGAGAACCTCCATGGGGGTGTTGATTAAGTTCTTCACCTCGGAGGTGCTTAGGGAGCAGGTGAGAGGTGGCTCTGACAAATCTTCTGACCAGCTGATTAAGCCACCAATGCTGGAAGCGTCACTATTGATGTGAGGTGTTCTTCTGATCCTGACACAGGAGTCTCCCAGCTGAGTGTCTGGATCCCCCTCTCCCCTGATGGCCAGGATTCTCTCCACCCCCTCAATTCTCTCTTTTTGATCCTCAGAGCACAGCAGTGTTTGGAGGATGGCTTCACTGTGGGCATACCAAGCAGATCTTCTCACAGTTGGCATCACAACATCCAGCACCTCCTTCCTCTGAGACTTGAGGCAGTCCAGCTGAAACAGGATGTGCCTAGGCCCTTCGATCCAGGAGTGCTTGACCTTCATGTTGAACCAACATGGATAATACACTCCAATGATGAATTCCACAATGCATTGTAGATTATTCAGGTTCTTTCTTTTAAGTTGATGCTTTGACACCCAGAGCCTGAGGAGTCTGTTTGCTGTGGTGAGCCAGCGGCTGTGGTTTACCGGTCCAATCTCCAGCAGAGCCAGCCTTGCAGAAAGCACTCCATCCCTGATTGCACAGACCAGCTTATAGCCATAGTGTTGATCAGTTGAGAGATCTTGAATGATCTTCTCAGGCAGCTTGATCAGCAGAGGGCCAAGAAAGATCCTGGTGAAGTTAGGATTGATCTCCAAGTCTGTAACAGAATCAAGGAGCTGTCCTATTGGCCCAGACAATTTGTTGTCTGACAGAGTAGCCCCATCAACTTCAACAATGAGACGGCGCAGTGGAAGTTCACCAGTGTGCAGGTTGCACACCAACCAGACCAGCTTTCTCCCCAGGTGCAGCTCCAGCTTCCGCATTACACCTGCCTTCACTCCAGTGTTGACATTGGTCGAGTCTCCTCCAATGGCCCACAAGGTCTTATCAGAACCTCTCTCTTTCAGCCAGGCAAACAGGACCTTAGCAATCTTCTCTGCATGGGACTCCTCTTTAGTTGCTTTCTCTGGTGTAAAGTGGAACAGATAGTTGCTGCCAGGCTCACTAGCAACACTATAGTGTTCTTCCTTGATCTTTGCAGGAAAAGATTGGTCACTGCCCTCAGCTTCCATCATCACATTGGTCATGTCAATCCGCCCATCAAAGAGGATACAGGAGATCCCCCCCTCCTCCCTGCACTTATCCTCAAACTCTTCCCCCAGCTCTTGCATCAACTTTTCTTGTGCTCTCTTAACCTTGTTCTTATCAATCACTTTACTTGTGTCATCTTCTAAGATGAGTCCTGCATCAATCAGAGCTGCAGTTTCTATAGCTGCAGTTGGCCTTAGACCTATGCCATACCTTACACTAGCAAGGGCGATGTTTGGAATCTCATCATAATTTTTCCGTAGCTTTGCTGAAGCTGCAGGGTCAGTTTTAGGAATGAGCTCAACTTCAGGGACTGTAAGGAAGCTCTCAACATCCTTCCTGGCAACCTTGTCTGCTGCTGCAAAGCTTTCTTCGTTGCCCCTTCTCCTTTTCTCTGCCTTCTTTTCCATCCCCTGCCTTTCCAATGTTTTAAGAAGATAGAGGATTGATGGAGCCCCATGGATTTTCTCAATACATTGAGACGTTTGTTAAAATGGTTACAGAGGTTTCTGCTGAGTAGTTCTGGAAAGAGCTCACCTATTTATGGCTGACGTTGACTTTAAGTTTGTGTTTGTAGGTTGGTGGCTAAAGCAGTACAGTAGGAGATCTTGCCATCCAAGAATGAGTCCAATCAAGATATTGGAACCTGGCAAAGTTCAAGAAGTCAGGAGATCGAGATTTAGCACTTAGGTGTTTGTGTGCATTACAAATACAATTTATTATTGTTAGTATTATTATTATTGATCTTTGGAGTTGTATCTAGTTATATACAGTTCACTTGTTAATAAATTTGATGGCTTTGTCATTATAAATGATTTCCCATATATTTTTTATCTTTGCAATTTTGTAACACAATACCAATGGGTTCAAATGGTAAAATCAGCCATTTTGAAATCCAAAATTATGCAGGTTATATTTATCCTATCCCAAAAATGACCTCATATTTGAATTCCACATTAAGAAACACATCATTTAAACACCTTGCATGTTAGGATTTCCTTCAAATTCATGTTGGCATCTATGTATGGCCAAGGGGTGAAAAATGGTCAAATCGGCCATTTTGAAATCCAAAACAATGTAGGTAGGAGTTATCCAATTAGAAAAATAATCCCATATTTGAATTCCCCACAAAAAAACACATATTTTAGACACCCCACTCGATTGATTTTCCAAAAAAAAAAAGTATGGCCCGCCCTGTACTACACTGTTTGTAGCCTGTGTGTAGTTCTGTTCAGTTCAATAACATCATTATTATTATGATTCAGTTAGTCAGGCATGTGTTTAGGTTGTCTATTACTAATGGTTTGATTAGGTATTATGTTTGTAAATACCTGTTTAAAAAAAAAAGTATGGCATTTTACAATACCGAACTTTGAAGGCGTTTTCCCAAAAATTTGTTTTAAGAGTTTTTCCTCATACTCTGAGCCAGAAATCTCCACTTCAGTAGCACTCACATACACCAAACCTTCCAGTTCTATTCATATCTATGTTCTGAAGGTATTTACAGAAGGGTTTGTTGATATCGCATTCATACCCTGATTTATATCACATTTTATTCCTAAAAACATGGCGAAATATGGAATTTTACCATAAAAATGGACTGAATGGAGTATTTTCTGATTTATGGAGTGATAAAAAGAGATATCCAAAATCCCCTCTGTAATAACCTTTGGCTCTAATATGTCAACAAAATGAAACTATAATTTTGAAAATGGCTTTATCCAATGTTCAGATTTCTGTCCTGGAATTATATGCAAATTAGTGCATATTTAAGTAGATCATGCCTCATTTGCATATTTAAACATAACATTTCAGAAAACTTGTAATACAAAAAAGTCTTGTCTTAATATAAGTAATCAACTGGGGAAGTTTCATTGTGATATCTATTAGTTAATTTTTTTTACCCTATTCACCTGTAGTGTCTCCCATTAGACAGTCATTAAGTGAGTCACTGTTTCCATCATGTGATGACGCATCAAATACAATCCTGACTTTCGTCGTTGCGCGTTCCTCCTTCACAATAGCATGATGTGGCATTTAGTACAATGGGTTACCGGTAGTCTTGGTTTTGACTGGTTCAATGATTCTCTTCTCCAAGTAGTCATCGATCACCTCACTGTAGCCGGCGTTCAGAGCCGGCTACAAGGCTGTACTGGCTCCACCACTGGCGGGGGCTACAAGCACATCGGATCATGACTCCATTATCCTCTATCCCGCTTACAAACAAAGATCACGTGATGCCGCCGTGTCACGTGAGACAAAAAATTGACCGACCAATCAGAGGCCACGCTTCAGGACGCTCTCGAGGACGTCGACTGGGATATGTTTCAAGGAAGCGCCAGTGACGTCAGCGAATTCGCGGACAGCGTTGTATACTTCATTACAACACTGGCTGATAGTATCCCCACTAAAAAGGTGCGGGTCTTCCCTAACCAGAAACCGTTGGTAGATAGTACTATCAGAGCAGCTCTGAAATCCTGCACCACTGCCTACAACCTGGGCAGAGAGTCAGGAAACATGGATGAGTACAAGGCTACAGTCTATACTGCGCAAGGCTGTAAAACTTGCAAAACGGACATATGCTGATAAATTGGAGACACAAATGGCACAAAACGACACAAGAGGCTTATGTCGGGGACTGAGGACAATAACTGACTACAAAGTCAGCGCCCCCTCAATGGGACAAACTCAACTCTTTCTACGCTCGGTTTGGTGTAGACAGTGGCGCCGCTAGCTCAACGGCTAGTGACGTCGTGGAGGGGGGGGTGGCAACCGCGTGGGGGCGGGGACGCTCTCTCGTTGTCGGTACACAGTGTGATGAAGGATTGCACTACAACTCGTACACCTTACTGTAAATTGTACCTAAATTGTACCTCATCCCATTTCTGCTTTGCACTATATAGTATTGTACATTAGTACACTGCATAGTATTGTATATTATATGGTAACTCAGTTACGTCTATTCTGCATCGAACATTGTACATATGTCTATACTGAACACTGTGACCTCATTTTCTACTTCTAAATTACATGCTATACTATGTTATTTGATACTATCTTGTCTAGCACAGTCTCTGGAGCGTAACAGTAAGAAGCATTTTGTATGAAAGTATTCTGTACTTCTGTATGACAACTATTAAAGAAACTTGAAAACTTGAAACTTGAGAAGAGCATTTATGCAGGTGAACACCAGAAAAACTGCTGGCCCAGATGGAATAACAGGATGCATACTTAAGTCCTGTGCTAACCAGCTAGCCCCTGTGTTCACCGCCATATTTAATCGATCCCTGGCGGAGTCAGTGGTCCCTGCCTGCTTCAAGATGTCTACCATCATCCCTGTACCAAAGAAACCCTCCCCAACATGTCTCAATGACTACAGACCGGTGGCACTCACCTCTGTGGCCATGAAATGTTTCGAGAGGCTGGTCAAGGATCACATTTGTGCCTCCCTCCCCAGTGATATGGACCCTATGCAATTTGCATACAGGCCAAACAGGACCACTGATGATGCCGTCTCCCAAGTACTGCACAGCACCATCTCTCACCTTGACCACCAGAAGGGGGGCTATGTGAGACTGTTGTTCATTGACTACAGCTCAGCGTTCAACACCATAGTCCCCACCAGACTGGTGGACAAGCTGATCGAGCTGGGTCTGAGCTCCGCTCTGAGCGCCTGGATACTGGACTTTCTGAGTGAAAGGCCCCATGCGGTCAGGGTGGGGGGTCAGACCTCCAACACCATCACCCTGAGCATCGGGTCCCCCCAGGGCTGTGTTCTGAGCCCCCTGCTGTACTCACTATACACACACGACTGTGTGGCCAAGTTCAGCTCCAACTCCATAGTGAAGTTTGCGGACGACACAGTGGTGGTGGGGCTGATCTCGGACAACGACGAGAAGGCCTACCGGGAGGAGGTTGAGGTACTGGAACGCTGGTGCCAGGACAACAGCCTGCTCCTGAACATTGGTAAAACCAAGGAGCTGATCATGGATTTTAGGAGGAGACAGCAGGAGACACACACACCACTGAGGATAAACGGGGCTACCATGGACAGGGTGAGCAGCGTCAAGTACCTGGGGGTCCACATCTCAGAGGACCTGACATGGACAAAACACATAGACTCAGTCGTAAAAAAGGCGAAGCAGCGCCTCTACCACCTGAGACTGGGAAGATACTCCAGTCCTTCTACTCCGGAGCTGTAGAGAGCATCTTGACTGGAAACATCACTGCCTGGTATGGCAACAGCACGGCACAGGACAAGAAGGCCCTACAGAGAGTGGTGCGCTCAGCCGAGCGTACCACGGGTATTGCACTACCAACCCTGCAGGTCCTATACAACAAGAGGTACAAATCCAGAGCCTGCAGGATAATGAAAGACCCTCACTACCCCAACAACAGCCTGTTCACGCTGCTGCGGTCAGGCAAACGCCTGCGAGCACCAGTGACGAGGACATAGAGACTTAGGCTCAGCTTCTTCCCCCAGGCCATTAGAGCCTTGAACACTGAACTCTCCACACACTAGCACACATGACCACACACACAACACACAGACTGTACACGCTCACACACTAGCAGCCACTTTAACATGAGCACACACTCACTCATGCTGCACACGCTCACACTATGGACACTTTACAGAAGGAAAGATCACTTTAAGTGTACATACAGACCCAATGCCTCATCTGTAGCTAACAGTGTACTGCACTGCCACAGGACCTAGCATGTCCTGTAAATAGCTCATGTACAGATACTGATATGCCTACTTTGTTTACTTGTTTATTGCACTATGTCGCTCTATTGGTTGGAGTCTTATTATTATTACTTGTGCTATTGCACATCGTTGCGGGCGAGACCCCCCGCATTTCACTGTATACCTGTATGCCGTGACAAATAAAACTCTTGTATCTTGTGGAATGGAAAAGCCTTGGAAACAAGCCTTGGCTTTATTGTGTTTTATCCATTTTTGACCAGCGTTGTTGACACTGTTATTGTCTTGTCTTTTAAAATGTTTTTTTGTCCTACGATTTGTGTCAAAATAAAGTATTCAAAATCCAATATAAAGTATTCAATTGTATCTTGTATCTTGTATCTTGTATCTTGTATAGAGTTTACCATCATGTTTGAATCTTCTCATCAGACGTTGAAACCTGTTCTCTGCAATTCTGTAGTTGGATGACAGTTTCAAAGTCTCTGTGCGCCATGGTAGTTGCACTTCATAACGTTCTCCGTTGTGCGTAATGGTTTCTTTGAATTGTTTCAGGGCATTTTCATCATTGGCGCTCAACTTTGTTTCCGGTTCAGGGTTGATTCCCAGGGATTCTAGCTCCCAGAATGAGCGCAACTGTTCAGACAGTATTTTATTATCTACATTGACATGCATCACTCCAACGTTGGTTATGGTGCTGATGTGCATTGTAGTTACCGTGCCTTGAATGAGCCATCCGAAGCTGCTCTCAGCTGCCACTAGTCCGTCTTGTAGTCTTTCAATCTCCAATAGTAGTCGGATCCGATTAATATTTCCACATCTTGATTTTCCATTCCATTAACTTTTACATCGGCCAACAGCATTCCTTTTCCTTCCATCTCCGTGCGTAATGGCTCTCCGGGTACACTCATTAGTGACATGCACACTTGTGGTGATTCCAGTAATTCAATTTCGATTGTTTGGCCATTTCTCACATCGGATAATTTTGCCCATACTTTATTGCAATGCACTCGTTTTGGTTGTAGGCTACCAAACGTGTGTAATTGTATTACCTCGGAGCCTATCACCGGTAGATTTAGTTTGTGTGACAATTCTGTTCTTATAAAGCTACGTTGACTCCCACCGTCCAACAGGCATCTGGTCAATTTACTCCTGGTTGCGTTTTGGCTAACCAACCACACTGTCGCTGTTTGGAGTAAAACATTGTTGTTATTGCCCGAGTTATATCCGACGGTAGTATCAGTTTGTAGGTGTGTAGGTTGTTGCGCTACGTGCAGTCTTGGTTCATAGGGGCGCATATCGTGAGGCTGAGCGCACACTGCTTTGTGGTGTCGCCGGCCACACTTCTCGCATGAAACCTGCGCCCTACAAGTTCTGGCCATATGTCTTGTCCCCAAACACACAAAACAACGTCCTTGTTTTTTAAGGAATTTTCTTCTCTGTTCGACTGTATTTTCCGTGCAGTGTTTGGAGATATGGTCGGCTTTGTTGCAAAATATGCAGTTCTGTGGCGCTCCCGTATATAATGCAGCGGTAGATGCTCTATAGGCTGCGGTAGGCCTATGTCTTTGCTCATATTTTGGGTTGTCAATTTGTGGGTTCAGATCAATCAAGTTTGCCGTTCTTTCTCGGCTTTCAACTTCACTTTTCAAGAATCTCATTAAGTCCTCTACTTCCAACATGTCGTCTTCCTCTCTTTGGCGGCTGTACGCAAACGTTATGCTCTCTGGCACCATTTTCATTAGGATAGGGCAGAGTAGGCTACTATACATTTCAGAGACGACTTTAAGCGCTGACAGACTTCTGACTTGTATTTCGATCTCATCATATAGTTTTCGTAGGGCGACGGTGTCATTTGCACGTTTAACTGGGGTCAAGTTTAATAACTTATTCATATGGGCATTGATTAAAAGATCCTTTCTGCCAAATCTGTTTTCCAACATTTTAATCGCAGCATCATAATTTTCATCGGTTAATGCGAGACCCGTGATTGCGTTTGCAGCCCTTCCCGTGAGGTAGGATTCAGGTAATTAAACTTGTCAGCCTTGCTGAGGTCTGGGTTTCTTTGAACTGCCATGTCAAACTGGCTCCAGAATGTTTGCCATAGGGCATAGGCTAATCTCGGGAGTTTGACTGCAAAATCATATCCCTTGTTGGAGCCCACTGATGAACGGTCATCTTCTTTTCTTCTCATAGCCTTTTTCAGTTTGGTTTTGCGCACATATATCCTCTTCATATCGTTGCACACCCTTAAATTCATCTTCAAAACCTCTTCCTCAATTCCGTCTTCAATTTCTGTGTTCAAGGCTTGCAATGCAATTTCTTTTTCCACAAGCATGTCCAACATTTCTTCATAATCCATGTCCACATCTTCTAATGACACTCTTGTCTTCTCATCTATCATATTGATCAACTTTGTTATTCCAGTCCTTACCACGGTCCCTCTTTTCAGAAGTAGTTTATTTAGTTGTGTAGGCTTTGACATGTCTGTACATTCCTTGATCCTTCTTTGTCTTCAAAGCACTTATTTTCTTTGTTCCTCCCTGGTTTCGGCACCAGCTTCTGTTACAAAGATGAAAACAGGAATGTCCAGTCGTTGCTTTTCTTTTTAATCAAATCTTAATTTCTTTTATTTTTCTATTAGTTTACCATTTCTAGTTCAATTCAGTTCTTTCACCATCAAAATAATTTTACATTCTGTCTGCTTGACGAGCTGCACCAAACATATCAGGCTGTTTCTAATACAACAATCAAGTCGAGTTCAGAGTTCAGTTCAGAGCAGCAGCCGCTGTCTCTGGCAGGAGCTGTCCACTCTTGTGTGGTGCTGAAAGACAGATATTATTAGTGGTGGCAAACAGGCAATGCACTTTCAACTTCATTAAAGCAAATAAAAACAAATAAAACAAAACGTTATCAGCCAACTAAACTATGTGTGTGTATTTTATATATTACTTTATGAGTCTGTAATGAAAGTGTATTTTATCTATATAATAGTTACAACAAGGCCATACAAAAAAAATTAAATTGGTGATATTGTGCAAAGATGAACTGTACCCCCATGTACGAAACTAAATAAAATTAATGAATAAATACATGCAAAATGGATGGACAATAGAACACTGGAACTGGAAATCTTAAAAAAATCTTCAAACGGGGACTGACTTCGCAATAGACTAGGCATTACAGCTGTTCTGATGTAAATGTGCCGATTATATGAGTACTGGCTGAGCGTCCTGCTCTTTGCCATCGAGATGTACCTCATCTCCAGTACCTACTGTACTTCATTAACGAAAAACAAATGCACCCAGCATCTGACCAGGCCCCGCCCCAATGCCGTACTATAAGGCAGCAGGCGTGGTCACCACTCGCCCTTCCTCGGAAAAAGTTTCCATCAGAAAAGTTTCCCAAGGGACCTCAGGGCGCGCTAAGAGCAGGATGCTCAGCCAATACTCATATAACTAGGTTATATACATAACCTATCGTTATATAGTCGTACTGGCGAATCGCGTCCTGCTCTTTGCCATCGAGATATGGGGACAGAGCAGACGCGAGGACCGACAAATGCACCCCCTGAGGACCCGAAAGCCCACATCAGGGGGGAGGGGAGTCCCGTCACCCCTCCTTCCTAGTGAAGAGGGGGTGGCAGTCAACTCCACCCAAGTGCGAAAAAGAGGGAACTAGAAACCTCCAAACGCACAGCACAGGCGAGACCACGTGTGACACAACACCTCGTGGTCCACACCCACACACCCCTGCTACCCCACCGAAAGACGGGAAGCAGGAGAGGTTCCAGACCTCAGAACCGCCTGGGAGACAGAACCCCATGTCATGTCCATGAGGTAAAACCTTACGAAGGGACCCGGTGAGGACCATGAAGCCGCAGCACAGATGTCCTCCACCGAGGCCCCTCCTAACAGGGCGGCAGAGGCCGCCACCCCACGAGTGGAGTGCGCCCTGACACCCCCAGGAGGGGCCAGACCAGCCAACGTGTAGCAAAGGGTAGGCGCTGTTTCGACAGTGCTTTACCAGCACGAGAGCCACCGTAACAGATAAAAAACTGATCGGTAGCCCTGAGGCCCTGAGTACGGCTGAGGTAAATCCCCAAAGCCCGGACCGGACATGACAGATGAAGGCCCGCCTCTAACTCACTAGCGTGAGGAAGCGGATGAAACGCCTGAACCATAATATCCCTGGAGCGGAAAGAACTCCGGAAATTTTTCGGCATGAAGGCTGGATTAGGCCTCAGAGTGGCACCGCTATCGAAACAAAAAGACAGACACTCAGGCTGCACCGAGAGAGCACAGAGCTCACCCATGCGCTTAGCGGAGGTGATGGCCAGCAAGAACGCAGTCTTAAACAACAGCTGTTCCAAAGGCGCTTGCTCAAGAGGCTCAAACGGGGCCTTGGACAACCGACGAGGACCAATTGAAGATCCCAACTCGGAGCCAGAGAGCGTGTCACTGGCTTAAGGTGCCGAGCGCCAAGCAGGAAACGCTTCACAAGAAGGTGGCTGAACAACACAACGCCCTCAAACCCCTCATGATAAGAGGATATAGCCGCAGCATATACCCTCACCGTCGAAGCCGACAGTCTATCAAGGAGAGACTGAAGGAAAGCAAGGACAGCATCCAGGGGGCAGGACACCGGGTCCCGGCCCCCCACCTTACACCACTCTTGGAACATATGCCACCTACCCGCGTAAAGCGCGATAGTGGAGGGAGCACGCGCATTCCGGATGGTGTCAACCACAGAAGGGTCCATCCTCTCCAGATTCACCCTCTCACCAGCCAAACCATCAGAGGCTGGCCCAGCACAGGGGGCTGCCACAGCGACCCGGCCGCTTGATAGAGGGCCCGCGATGACCAAGGAACAGGCCACGGCGGGGCTACCAATAGCTGGATCAGGACCGGGAACCACACAGCTGTGCCCCGGTCCGGCGCAACCAGGATCAAGGTCCTGTGCTCCCACCGTACCCGCTCCAACAACTGACCTATCAGGTGTGAGGGGGGGAAGGCGTACAGAAGCCCGGGCGGCCATGGATACACTGAGAAGGCATCCCAAGGGTGTAGTGGTTAACACTGTCGCCTCACAGCAAGAAGGTCCAGGGTTAGATTCCCGCTTGGGGACCAGGTTTCCATGATGCCAGTTACCCAGGTGGGGTATCTCCCAGGCCTTTCTGTGTGGAGTTTGCATGTTCTCCCCGTGCTCGCAAGGGTTTCCCCCCCGATAAGATAAACCCAATGGAAAAACATGCACAACAACAAGATCGCTAACGCTGTGGCGTCCTTGACGAAGACGGACAGGAGCACTTGGATTGGTCCCCTGGCGCGGCTCACGTTGACGCCTGTCTGCTCCCGGCTGCCCTTGGGGGGGAAGGACGACGGGATGGGTTAATCGCAGATACGAATTGCATGCATGCATCGCATGTGTGCCAATTGATGACCTCGGAGCAGGTCCTAAATTATTTATTATAATCCTCTGGACTGACCGAGAACCACAAGGGGCACTTGTGAGATCGTCTGCTCGCAAACAGATCCACTGAAGCTTCCCCGAAGCGATCCCAGATCTGCCTGACTACATCTTGGCGCAGTTCCCACTCGTCGTGATGAGGACCGCCCTGCGACATCACATCCGCGCCCACATTCTCCTTGCCAGGGATGTGGAGCTCCCTCAGACTGCGCAGATTGTGAGACGCCCATATCCAGAGCTTGACCGCCGCCCGGTGCAGACGGGTGGAGCGTACTCCACCCTGTCTGTTGATATAAGCCGCTGCTGTCATACTGTCCATCCTGACCAAAACGTGCTCGCCTACCACCAAGTGGGTGAGCTGTCTGAGGACCAGGAGGACTGCCTTCAATTCCAACACATTGATGTGCAGGGCAGACCGGGCAGCATGGATCGTCCAGCTGCCCCCTACTGCGTTGGTCCGACACGTCCCCCCCCATCCCGTGAGGGAGGCGTCGGTGAAGACCGTGACGTGTGAACGCCTGCTGCCCATGGGGACCCTGTTGGTGAGGATACCAGTCCTCCTCCAGTGGGCGAGATCCCCCCGTATCAACGAGGGAACCGTCAACCGTTTCCACTTGCCCCTCACCGGGTCTATTTTCATACTGGAAAACCACCTCTGTATCCTCCTCATGAAGAGGAGGCCAAGAGGGACCACAGCGCGAGCAGATGCCATCATACCGAGCAGGCGCATCACCTGCAGCACCGTGACCGTCCCTCCAGGACGGAAACCCCAGAGCGCGTTGAGGATAGACACTCTCCGTTGCTCCGAGAGGGTTGCCCTCATGGGCCTTGAACTTAGAACGAAGCCCAAGTACTCCACCTGTTGACTTTGAAGAGGCGTACTCTTCTTCCAGTTCACAGCAAAACCCAGCCTGGTGAGGAATTCCACCACCAGCCTGGTATGAGACCTGGCGACCTCCTCCGACCGGCTGAGGAGCAGCATGTCGTCGAGATAGAAAATAATTCGTATCCGCTGACGATGTAGAGGCTCCAGCGCGGCGTCTACGCACTTGGTGAATGTGCGGGGGCCAGAGAGTAGCCGAACGGCAACCTCAGGTATTCGTACGCTACGCCCTGAAAAAGGAACCGTAGGAACATCCTGTGAGGAGGGAAAATCGGGATGTGAAAATACGCATCCTTCAGGTCTATGGAGGTGAACCAGTCTCCCACCCTGACAGCGAGTAGCAGGTGTTTGACGGTCAACATTCTGAACGGTCTCGCCACAATCAGACGATTGAACGCGGACAGATCCAGTATAGGTCTGACACCTCCCGTTTTTTTGGGCACCAGAAAATAACGAGAGTAGACGCCTGACATCGCGTCCTCTCTCGGGACCACGACTACGGCCTGCTTCGCCAACAGAGATTGGATCTCGTTGGCCAGAGCTGTCACTGCTGCTGACCCTGACAATAGGGTCTGCACCAAAAATGAAAACGGAGGGTGGGGTTGTGCGAACAAGACAAGCCCCCTCCTCAACGTTCTCTCCATCCACCTCGACATATGGCACTGTTGTAGCCATATGTGATAATAATCCCAGAGCGCACCCGCCGCCAACTGGCGCTGGGCCGCAAGGAACTGTAGATAGGCGGCCCGGTACCTCCCGCTGTGCGTAGCCTCTGAACCCGCCAACCGTGTGGGCAGGGCGTTCCGTGGAATCGGGACAACGGTCCCTGATACAACCCACGAGGCAATCGCACCCAAGGGGGGACCCCGACAGAAAGGGCCGGTTTGATACGGGAGAAGCTGACATCAAACTAGGTGACACAAGCTCCCCCACTGAACACCCCTCCAGAACATGCTGAGGAGTTGTTCTGCAGCCGGACATGCAAGGTGTGAGGACCCCATGGGTTCCTACACACCGTAGCCCTGCAGTGATATTACTACCACCCAAATCACGCGCGCGTCTTCTTTTCAGACCACTGCCGATCTTGCGGGAGTGGGAGGCATCAACGTGATACCCCGCATGGCGAAGGCGAGGTCGGGGTAACCCGCTCTGAGCATTCTTTCGAAGAGGCCTCGAGTCCCCCTGCTGACCACCATCGACAGTGGCAGCCGTAACACCAGGCTCACCAATCGCACAACGCGTGGCGAGGGAGCCACGTGACAGCACAACATTCTCACGGACAGACCCAGGCTCAGCCATCAACTGGGTGTCAGCCCCTGTCCCCATGAGAAGCGAAACGTGGGGCCGCATGCGCTTCAACAAAGGCTCACGGCCTGCAGCCAAAGGAAAACAATCAGAGCCCCTTTTCCGCTGGTGTTGGGGGAGGGAGTGATCGGGGAGCGGGCTGCTCGCGGCAGGACGGCGACGGCTTGTATATTCCAGGCCGAGCTCATCCAATATGGCCGATCCCTCGGCCGCCAAGGCTGTCGGCCTTGTGGACACCTGTTGACTCAACGCCCAGGGTACCACTGGCGGGGGAAACATGGCCGCCTGTCGAGGGCCTCGCCATAGTCGCTGACGAGGCCGTGCTCCAACCTCCGGCTGCATAGCGTGAGGCGGTGTGGGACCTAGGTCAACAACCGCCCGCGTCTCCGCAGAACGACCAAAGAGTCCTTCCGCGGAAAGAGGAGCCGTGAGGAGAAGAAACCTTTCTTCCTCCCCAAGAGGAGACTGCTCCAACCAGAAATGCCTATTAACAAGTGTTGATAGCATCCTAATCCTCCCCGCAGTTATAGCTTGCGACTGATTCAAGATCTCTATAACACCAAAAACATGCAAAATGTTTTCAGCATCGGCTGGTCCTGTAGCCCCACTACCCGACGCTAATGTGGACAGAAAAACAGTCAGCTGAGCCACAACACTGGCCGCAGCTAAATTCCATAATGTGGCAGTATAACTCTCATCAGTCCATACTGCCACCTGCCCAGCCGACCTGCTCTCAAGCGTCGGCTTCCGGGTGGGACACCGTTCAACCCCGCCGGGGCACAGGATCGATGCTACCTGGCTCTCTAGCCACGGCACACCCGCCCTGCGCCCTGTTGTCAACCCATTCACCCCTAAAAAGGGTAAATAAGTCTCAGCAAAACCCCCCACATTAGCTACCGACTGACCTTCATCAATGAACCGGTTAAGAGGAGGGAAAATCGGTGACATCCCACGGCGGGGAACATTAAAACAGTGACCCAGCATTATAGCATTAGTGTTAGCAGCACGCTCCAAGATCGCCTGGAAAACGTCCAACTCAGAGGGACGTTCACCCAGACATCCCGCCCCTGGCGCCGACACACAACTCGGTTGTCTAACATAACAACAAGCAGCATTACTAACACCAGCGTTAATGCCTGATGACACAGAGCCTACCTGTGTGCGAGTCAGCTCGATAGCCAAACCTTGCACGCTGTCCCTCGATCTGATGCCACAAGACGAGGAAACACCAGGACAGACCCGACTTGCCGTTGGAACATGCCGAGAAGATTCCAGGGGTTGGCAAATTTCCGGCGAATACTCAACATTGGGCAATTTCTCTATACTTTTCATAATGCTAGTTCACAGGGTGCAAGCATCCGCCATGATGGAAACGAAATAGAGGAAGGGCGAGTGGTGACCACGCGTGCTGCCTTATAGCACGGCATTGGGGCGGGGCCTGGTCAGATGCTGGGTGCATTTGTTTTTCGTTAATGAAGTACAGTAGGTACTGGAGATGAGGTACATCTCGATGGCGAAGAGCAGGACGCGATTCGCCAGTACGACTATATAACTTCCTCTGTGCACTTTTGCCCGCTCTGAAGTTGGATGCACTGTGCCCGGCCACGTGGGCATTCTCGTGCGGAACCCACAAGTGCCTGCGTGCACGGCTGGTGTGTCTGGGCTGTGACCAGAGTTAATTTTGGCAGCTATTTTAATTTTAGTTTTAGTCTTAGTCATGTGTCAAATGCTCCTTTTTTGTTTTCATCATATTTAGTCACCTTCATTTATTTTTCGTTTAGTCAGTTTTAGTCAACTACAGGTCTGAGCATTTGAGTCTTAGTCAGTGTTAGTCTCAATTTTGTCTTTTTTGTTTTTGTCTAGATTTAGTCGCAGAAAACTGATGATTTTTGTCTAGTTTTCGCTAATGAAAAAAAGGCATTTTATATTTTTATATTGTAAATAATGCAATTCTATTTATTAAGTATAGTCTAGCCAAAACCCTATCAGCTGATTCACAATAAGTTCAGTAGAAGGCTAGAAGCCCAATAGTAAACAAACATTCCTTGAAATGGTCAATAGATTCAGAAATAGAACATGGAATGGAACATATTCTGATTTAAATTGCTTATTTATTTATTTTTATTAACAAAGCAACATTAGGATAGTGTAAATACACAGTACACACTGATTGCAATTCTCACTGGGACCTACTGTACAAATTTCACACACGTCACACACACATTCCCTTTTGTCCGTCGAGTACAACCGTAGATCGCTGACGTCACTTTAAACTTAAAACTTAAAATGGCGGCCTCAGGGACGCGAGAACTATAGGTCCGACGGGTGCTGCAGCACCCCCTGCTGGCGGGGTGTGTAACTGCAAGCTGTGTCAGAAGATTTACAAAAAAAAAAAATTCAAAACCTTAATTTTTTTTAGTTAGCATTTTAGTGTAAGCAGTCTAAAACATGCTTTTTTTTTAATGGTTAAAATCCACTATTTAATGATATTTTATATTATCTGATCTGAGTATGTCTGACTGTCTGTGACGCTGCAGCGCGCCGCACAGTCTCACACACACACATCGGCGACGCGCCGACGTCTATTTTACGTCGACTACGTGACGTGGTTTCGGCGCGAAGCAAGGATGAGGACTTGAGTTTGAATAATAAACAGTAGTGTGTTTACTTCCTTGTGTCTCGAAATGTCTCAAAAACGAATATCCGATTTCTTTAATAATAATCAGCCCAAAGCCAAAGTCAAAAAAAGAAATACACTCGACTCAGAGTCTGAGTCCCTGCCGATGGAAACAGATGCCACTGCCAGCAGCATCCCGGAGCCTCCGGAGTAGAGAACACAGCCAGTGTCAGTGACACCTGTCGTCTCTGTAAACAACCACTCCATTGACAATGCGAATGGCGTCGGACTCGGCGAAGAGCCTTTCCAGCCCACTCAGTTTGAATTCCCTGCCAGGCAGTTTGGAACGGAAACATTCACTCGATCATTTAACTCATTGTGGTTTAAACGCTGGACATGGCTTCACTATCTAAGCCAAAGTGATAAGGCGGTGTGCTTCTTATGTTGCTCTGCTATGGAGAAGAAGCTTGTCAGTGCAGACAGGATCAGGGGGCCTGGGACTTTTGTTAAAGTAGGGTTTAACAATTGGCGAAAGGCAGGGGAAAAATTTAGGGAGCACGAGAAATCCCATCAACATATAGAAGCCATCAACAAACTGGCAGCATTAAAACAAACACCAATTAATGCGTTGCTCTCACAAGCTGTTGCCAAATATCAGAAGACTGCACAGATAGTTTTGGAGCTGGCCTTTCGGTCTGTAAAGTTCTTAGCCCGTGAGGCTCTACCGATGCGAGGCCTGGAGCACCGTGATGGCGTGTTTTGGCAGCTGATGCTGGAACGCACATATGACTTGCCTGCTGCCCGTCAATGGCTACTGAGACGAGACAATTGGATGACAGACAAAATCCAAAACGAAATTTTGGAACGGTTCGCTCACGCTGTCCAGCGTAAAATAATGTCGGAGGCTTCAAGTGCTCCATACTATGGATTAACAGCCGATGGAACAACTGACATCACAGCCAAGGAGCAGTTTTCCTGTAATTTGTATTACACCGACAAGAATCTCGCCCAGAAGAGCCAGTTTTTAGGCTTTTACAACGCGCCAGACACTACGTCTCAAACACTGTTTGCTTGCGTAAAGGATGTGTTTTTGCGTTTAAACCTCCCTCTGGAGAAGCTGCAGGGATACTGCTTTGATGGCGCCAGCAACATGTCTGGGAGGTTTTCTGGGGTGCAAGCAAAGCTCAAAGAAATTTGTCCAAACTCACTATTTGTCCACTGCTGCAACCATTCCCTCGACCTGGCTCTACAAGAGGTGGCGAGAGAAGTCCCGCTAATAGCAGACACACTCCAATTTGTGCAGAGTATAGCCAATGTCGTCAGGGAATCGACAAAGCGCAAAGCCACTCTTGAAGCATGTTTTGGGGAAGATGACATCAAGTGCAACATACTTGGATTGTGTCCAACAAGGTTTGTTTATTTATTGTTTCACACACAAAGATAAATAAAATAAAAAGATTGTATTAAAACTGTGTAAAATGCAATAATGTAACTCTGTCTGTGATAGTTTTATTCTTACTTTTAACATTGCAATATCCCTACTCCTGTTTCTTTCTTAATTAATATGTATTTAATAATTATTAGTAACCTATACATAATTAAAAGAAAAAGACTGTGCCGTTTGAAATCGAATTATTAATTAATTCATTAATTCATTATTATTAAATAAAATGGCTCAAATGTATTGAATTCAGCTCAATTCGATTTCAAACGGCACAGTCTTTTTCTTTTAATTATGTATAGGTTACTAATAATTATTAAATACATATTAATTAAGAAAGAAACAGGAGTAGGGATATTGCAATGTTAAAAGTAAGAATAAAACTATCACAGACAGAGTGATAATAATTTTATTTCATTTGTGAAATATTTTTGACAGCAGTCAACAGAACATTTCTAAGTATCCTTCTATTTATTTCTAAGGTGGTGCGTCAGGGCCAACGCAATATCCAGGGTAAGCCGTGCATATGGCCCACTTCTCCAGACACTATATACCCTCCAGGAAGACCGCAGTGTGCGCGGTGAAACGAGGACGAAGATCTCCGGGCTTCTAAAGCAAGCGAAGAAGGCGAGGACGGTGTTCGGCCTTCTGTGCTCAGAAGCTCTTTTTGGTCCATGCGAGGCTGTGGCTAAAGTTCTACAAGGGGAAAAAGCAACCGCTGCTGGAGCACTGGAGTGCGTAAAGATCTTGAAAGGGCGCGTGCATGCCCTACGCAACGAAAAGGCCGTGGAGGAAATCCTAAACAAAACCAAAATTTCAGCAGCTGCACATGACCTCAAGATGCCTGACCCTGCTGGCACTGGCAGCCGGGTAAGCAAGACACCTTCCCGATTCCGCAGCACAACAGAGGCTGAAGATGTTGTACCAACAAAAGGAGTGGCATCATGGAGGAGAGAGTTTTTTGAAGCTCTTGATCTTGTGCAGAGTGAAATAAAGCGCTGTTTTGACCAGAGTGGCATGGAAATGGCCTCAAGCAGGGAGGAAACATTGCTTGCTGCTGCTAAGGGGTCAGTTGGCACAGAGGAAGACCTGAGATCTCTCCAGCTGCCAGGAAATATAGATGTCTCTGGTCTTCACATGCAAATGAGGATGCTTGGAGACCTTACGAAGGATGAGGACTTTTGCACTGTTCACAAACTCGCTGTGTATATGTCCAACCTGCACATGCAAACAAGAGGACTCTTCAAAGACGTGGAAAATCTCCTCCATCTGTGTCTTTCCATGCCCATCTCCGTGGCCTCTTCAGAGAGATCCTTCTCGGCGCTCCGTCGCCTGAAAACCTGGCTGCGTAACACAGTTACCCAGAAGAGACTCACTCACCTGGCCTTGCTGCATATGCATCAAGAGGTTTTGGACTCACTGGACATTCATGTTGTCATGAAGGAGTTTATTTCCACCACTCCTGAACGCAAGACCACCTTCGGTGTTCTACCGTCTTTGGAATAGAAGATAATATGTGTTTATTCGGCCTGGCTGGCTGCGCAGTGCGCCTGCTCACTTGGTTAATGTTTCAGCACCACGGACAGCGACTGTTGTTGTGACAGAGTCACACACACACACACACACACACACACACACACACACACACACACACACACACACACACACACACACACACACACACACACACACACACACACACACACACACACACACACACACACACACACACACACACACACACACACACACACACACACACACGCAAACAAAGTTCAGTTACTCTTAGTTTGTATACTATTAT
Source organism: Notolepis coatsorum (assembly GCF_963971535.1). Classification (NCBI taxonomy): domain Eukaryota; kingdom Metazoa; phylum Chordata; class Actinopteri; order Aulopiformes; family Paralepididae; genus Notolepis; species Notolepis coatsorum. The sequence goes on from NC_140171.1 coordinate 64,802,449, forward strand.
TACATGTTCGAAATAAATATTTCAAATAAAGAAATGAATATTTTTGGATGGTTGCTGTCTGTTTGTTCACTTCATTCTGTCACAAAAATGTGTAAAGTGTCACTAGCGCGCTGACTGTTAGCCTATATTCATTCATATAATATACATCATTAATCTGTTTAATCTATACTCTGCATTGGTTATATGATCCTGTGCTGTGCGGTGTGCGAAACGAAATTCCAAACGCATAGTTGTTGACGCTTGCGGGCGGCTTGCGTCTAAATCGACAATAAATCGTCTTCTGATTAGAGAAAAACTACTGCATTTCGTGTGTGAACTGTCCACATGTTGGTGTTCAAGTTTGTCTGTTGTATTGTAAAATATTGATCTTTCAAATGAATGGAAAATCACGAATGATGCGCTTCGCGCATGCATTTAATATGACGTTATTATTATTATTTATCCGACTCCAACCGCACCCCCAAGTATAAATTAGTTCTCGCGTGCCTGGGCGGCCTCCATCAGAGCATTCGGCTAACAACATTAGTTTAGCGAACCTGCCACCTTCTTCTTTTTTGAACAAATGTTTTTTTATTTTTATTTTTGACATTACACACAAACATTAACAGTAGAAATCACTATAAATCACAGGACTATTACCGATATAATACTAACAATAATGGCAGCCCAGTTTTTAAATCAAAATAGATGTAGATAAAAAATATACACAAATTAATTACAATACAATACATTACGTATACTATGCTCTTGCTCGCTCTTCCCCCCCCCCCCCCCCCCCACAGGACCCCCTCTTGGATAGCATCCATTGATTATACCGTTTGACACCAAGGACTAAAAGTTCATATAATGCTTTATCCTCTCCACCACATCTAACCAGATTGCTATGCTGGCTTCATTAACACCTAGAATTTGTGCGGTAGATATATCTAGATAAATCACATCAAGATAGGTAAGAGTCCATACCCTCCGGCACATTTTATCCGGTTGAATCCAGCGTGATGCTATTCGCTTTTTGGCAGCCGTAAGACCGGACAAGATTAGCCTCTTTACATGTACAAAGTGTGATAACTGAGAGACATTATTCAGCAACAATACAGAAGGCAGTACAGGTATTGTCAGAAATAAAAATTCTGATAATAGCGTGGTTACTTCTACCCAAAATATCTTAACAGGCGGGCATTCCCAATACATATGCATAAATGTACCACTATCACCGTTTAAACATAAGGAACATCGAGAGTCTTGTTTAAGTCCCATTCGGTTCAGTGGTATAGGAGTCAGGTAAGTCCTATGAATAAAATTAACATTAATCTGTTGATGATCCGCGTTGCGTGACGATAGCCAAGCGTTTGCCCAGACTTCAGCCCAATCAAAATCTACTTCCAAGTCTGGTATATCCGTCCTCCAAACTGAGTCTAGGGGAAGGACTTCATACGAAGACGTAAGTAAGTGACGATAAAAAAAAGTGACGAAGCCTCTCGATGTCTACTTTTCATAGAAGAATGTGTGATATCTGTGGTGCTCAAGTGGTATCTTTAATGGGACTCCATGAGCCTTCAAAGTTGCTAATAATTGTAGATAGAAATAATATGTGGAGCTGGTGAGGTTAAATTTGTTATGTATATCTTGATAGCTACAGAAACCCCGGTCATTGAAGATATCTCCCAAAGTATGTATGCCCTTCTTTTCCCATTTGGGAAATCTGATAGGTCGTTGTGCAATAAGGAGTGCATTGTTATTAAATATGGGAGAATGGCTATGCCATTCATGTAGGTTAGTAAATTCTTTCTGTGTGTCACGCCATATCCGGATCATGTGTAATAAGAGGGCCAAATTTCAAGTTGCATTGCTTAATTGATAAGTTGGTGTATACTACATCCTGCAGTCTCTGTGGTGCCACTATGTTTTCTTCTAATGTTCTCCATGATACAGATGCTTGAGAATCAAACCAGGTGATCAGTGGTCTTAAAGAGTACACTTTAAAATAGTGGTAGAAGTCTGAAAATGCTAAACCTCAGTCGGCTTTGTTTCTCTGTGCGGTGGATCTTTTAATTCGTGGAGGTTTGTTGTTCCAAATAAATGTATATGCGATGGAGTGTAATTGTTTCCAGTAACCAGCAGGGGTGGTAACGGTAGCATTGAGCTGAAGAAGTTGATTCTGGGTAAGACATCTATTTTAACTATTGATACTTGTGTCTGTAATGCGTTTTTAAGTTTTGACCACCTGTCAAAGTCATTTGTGATCCTATCTTGGATTCCTGTATAATTATACAGACAGGGTTGTCCTCTTAGTCCCGGACTATTTGCTCTATCCTTAGAACCTTTAGCACAGTATATAATAATAATAATAATAATAATAATAATAATAATAATAATAATAATAATAATAATAATAATAATAATAATAATAATAATAATAATAATAATAATAATAATAATAATAATAATAATAATAATAATAATAATAATAATAATAATAATAATAATAATAATAATAATAATAATAATAATAATAATAATAATAATAATAATAATAATAATAATAATAATAATAATAATAATAATAATAATAACTTTATTTGTATAGCACTTTTCATACAGAGGTTGCAGTTCAAAGTGCTTCACAACAGTAAAAAATACAGGCATAAGCGAGCATAAAAAGATAGACAGGTAGAATCAGATAGACAGGTAGAATCACAGTGTTTCACATTAGGATCTAGCATCCCAATAGGCTCTCCGCTTACAGTTTTCAGTAACACAAATAGTAAAAATAGTTTAAAATGATTCAGTTTAAAAATTGTCAAAAAATTATAAAATAGAACGGACATAAAAAATACAGGCATGAGCGAGCATAGCAAGATATGGCAAATCACAGTGTTTCACATTAGGATCTAGCATCCTAATAGGCTCTCTATTCAGTAATACTCCTGTAATTCATGAACAAATAATCTAGCAAATAATAAGAATAGTTTAAAATGATTCAGTTTAAAAATAGTCATCAGTAAGAAGTAAAAAGTGCAATAACCGACACATGAATTTGATAGGCAGTGTATAAGAGTAGGCAGGGTAAGAATAGTGCAGGTAAATACAAGTTGTGTCAGGATATCCCTGATGTTTCCTCTTGCCACTAGGTGGTAGCAGATATCTATCAGTGAAATGCCTGAGCAAAGAGATAGGTTTTAAGCTGTCTTTTAAAGATGTCTAGCGAGTTGGCTTCCCTGATGTTTTGGGGTAGTTTGTTCCATAGTTTTGGGGCATAGTTGATAAAGGCTGCATTACCGATCCTCTTTTGACTGCTTCTGGGAGCCTCTATTAGTCCAGCAGCTGATGATCGCAGTGTTCTTGCTGGTGTGTAATTTATTAGAGTGTTGGCGATGTAGCTAGGTCCCTGTCCATTTAGAGCTTTGTATGTAAGGAGAAGGACCTTAAAGTCAATTCTAAATGTTACAGGAAGCCAGTGTAAAGCGGCTAAGACCGGACTAATGTGCTCTCTCCTTTTGGTTCTAGTTAGCAGTCGGGCTGCAGAGTTTTGGATTAGCTGAAGCCTCTCTGTGGTTTTCTTAGGGAGACCTGTGAAAAGTGCATTACAGTAGTCTAACCGGCTAGATATGAATGCATGAATTAGCTTCTCAGCATCGTTCTGATTAATAAATGGTCGTACTTTTGCTATATTTCTGAGATGGAAGAACGATGTTTTCGTCACTTTGCTAATATGAGAATTGAAGTTCAGTTCTGAATCTATGATAACCCCAAGACTAGTGACCTCAGATTTGATCCAAGGGGTTAGTCCCCCCAGGTTCTTTATTAATGTTTCTTTTTTAGTTTTGGAGCCGATAATTAGAATTTCAGTTTTGTTCTCGTTTAGTTTCAGGAAGTTCTTACTCATCCATTTATTTATTGCCAGTAAGCAGTCTGTAATGGAGCTAATCGCTTTATCATTTGGTTCAGCAGATATGTACAGTTGTGTATCATCCGCATAGCTATGGAAATCTACATTATGTTCTCTGATGATATCACCCAGCGGTAACATGTAAAGGGAGAAGAGTAAAGGACCTAAGCAACTCCCTTGTGCAACTCCATAGTTGTTGTCGTATATATCAGACATGTGATCTCCTAGTTTAACATAGAATTTCCTCCCTCTGATGTATGTTTTAAACCAGCCCAGCACATGTTCTGAGAAACCGACATGGTTTTCAAGACGATCGATTAGAATATCGTGATCGATTGTATCAAATGCTGCACTGAGATCTAACAGGATAAGGATGGAGATCTTATTCTCGTCAGAGTTTAGTCTGAGGTCACTGATTATTTTGGTGAGGGCAGTTTCAGTGCTATGATATTTTCTGAATCCTGATAAAATTCTTCTAAGATGTTGTTTTCTTCAAGAAAGGAATTTATTTGAACTGAAACTATCTTTTCAAGTACTTTACTAATGAATGGTAGGTTGGATATTGGACGATAATTTGCCATTTCATTACTATCCAAGTTAGTTTTTTTTAGTAATGGCTTTACAACTGCTGTTTTAAAGGCATCCGGGAAAATACCAGTCCTAAGGGAAGTGTTTATGATATCTAGCACAGGGCTTGAAACACTATTAAATACCCGTTTGAAGAAAGCTGTAGGTATAGGGTCAATGTCTGAGGTGGAGGAGTTACATTCTGAGACAGTTTTGCAGAGTACATCTAATGTGATGCATGTGAAACTTCTCATGGTTACATTGCACGGTTTGCCGCAATCAGCTTTATTTCCATCATGAGTAATGCTGGCCCTGATCAAGGTTATTTTGTTGTTAAAGAATAGTGCAAGTTCTTCACACTTAACCGTTGATGACTGAGGAGGTGTAGGGGCAGTGTTGAGTAGTACATTAATAGTGGAAAAGAGGATTCTGGAGTTTCCAGCATTTTCTGTAATGATTTTAGAGAAGTAATCTTTCCTTGCTAAGCGGATGGTTTTATTATAAGCAGTTAAAGCATCTTTGTATATATCACAGCATATGGTGGTTTTTGTTTTTCTCCATTTTCGCTCCGCTGCACGACATTTCCTTTTTTCTTCGTTGACCGTATTATAGTTTAACCAGGGCGAGGCTCTAGTTTTCTTCTTTTTCGTTTTTAATGGGGCGACAGAATTTAATATAGATGACATTGCATCATTGAGATTTTCTACCATTTCATTTAGAGAGCTGTCATGATTGTGTGGTTCATGTAGTCTGATAAGATCAATGAACTTTGATTCAGCTTTGTTGTTTAGGAGCCTCTTTTTAACTATGATTTCTTTTTTTGTTTTAGTAAGGGTTATTTGAGTATCAAAAAATATACAGTGATGGTCGGAGAGAGGTAATTCAGTTATTGAGATATTTGTTATGCTTAGCCCAGTTGTTGTTATAACTAAGTCTAGTGTATTCCCAAGCCGGTGAGTTGCATTTGTTATATGCTGTATTAGGTCAAAGCTATCCAGTAGATTTTTTAGTTCTATAGTTTTGGAGTCTGTTTTCTTATTAAAATGGATGTTCAAGTCTCCATTTAGGATCACCTTATCATATCCGGTAACACATAGTGAGATCAGTTCAGAGAGCTCCTGTATAAATATTGGTGAGTGTCTAGGCGGGCGGTATATTGTGACAATAATAGTTGATTCTGTTTTTAGTTCAATGGCAAGATATTCCATTGACATGAACTTGCCTAGTTCTGTGATTCTAAACAAGAGTTTTGAGGAGAAGATTGCTGCAACTCCTCCGCCCCTTTTATTTTTTCTGGGTATTTGAAAAAAGTTATAGTCTGGTGGACAAGCTTCTATCATTATTGATGTAGCTGTGTCATTATTTAGCCATGTCTCTACTAGGCAGATACAATCTAAGTTATTTTCTTTAATCAGATCATTTACTAAGAATGTTTTATTATTCAGTGATCTGACATTTAGGAAAGCTAATTTTATTTGTTGGACTTCTTTAGAGGAGGTCTGCTTTGGCTTGACCGTGATGGCCCTGAGGTTAATAGCAGGTAAACGCATTGATGGCGTATATTTTTCACCATGCCATTGGCCTATTTATGATTACTTGTATTTTTTGAGAGATGGCAATTGTGCTATACTGCACCGTACTGACTGCACTGTGCTTTCGGGGACATTTGATCAGACGAGATGGCCTTGTGTGATATGGGGGGGGGGGGGGACGCCTTGTGCTGCTGCACTTCGTGGTGAGATTGTGTCCTTCATGACTATCTCTCGTGCTGGTATGAGCTTAATATTCTTGGAGGCCATCAAGGCATGACGCATGTTTGCTGATAGGAGCTTTGAACCTAAGCGATTTGGGAAGAAGCCATTTCTTTGAAAACGTTCTGGGTTATTCCAGAAAACATTGAAGTTGTCAATGAATTTCAGGCCGTGTACAAGACATGCAGCCCCTAACCATGAATTAAAATTTAGGAGTCGACTGAATGCTTCTTGTCCTCTGCGAAAGCATGCAATTGGTCCACTGATGGACACATCAGTGTCTGTGTACACAGACTGATGTTTGTCTAGTGTGTTCATTAAACGTGTGAAATCGTCTTTCAAAGTCTCTGTGCCAGTCTTCTTTCGCAGGATGTCAAACAATCCAGAGTGAATGACAATTTTTGTTATTCCCGGTCTGATTAGTGTTGGAAGTATTTCGGCCAGCTCTTTCACAGATTTATTGTCTAGACAGATATTTTCTGTGTTTGCCATCTCCACATACCTTGTTGTGGAATCTCCAATCAGTATGCAGTCTATTTTCTGTGTGAGGTTAGCATTTTTCTTTCCAACAGTTTTGGGGCCGTTTGTTTTTGGGCTAGGCCTAGTCTGCCGGTTCTTTCCACAGTCCTGTGGCCTTGGTGAAGCCTCGTTAGCCTTCTCAATAGCCGGCATGTTAAAGCTGGTCCCGTACCTTCGGCGTTGGCTACCGCGACGTTCTCCTCGGCGCATGATAGTCTCTTCGCTGTTAGCCGTTCGCTCGGCCTGGGTCGTGTTTGCTAGCCGTGTCGCTAGTGGCTCTGTTTTCCTCGTTGTCTCGTCGTTAGCGTGTGCTTCGCTAGCATTAGCGTGAGCTCCGGCATGCCAGCTGTTTGCTTCGCTAGTGTTAGCGTGAGCTCCGGTATTCTTGCTATTAGCGTCGTTAGCGTGAGCTCCGTTACGCTCGCTGTTTGCTTTGTTAGCGTTGTTAGCCACGCTTCTATGTCTCTTTGCTTTGGGTGTTGATATGCGTGTTTCCGAGAGTAGGTTGAAACTATTTCCTGGCGGTACCGGGGGTGAGGTCCTGGATCGTTTATTTCTCCTTTTATCCTTGACGGTGATCCACTGCTTTGGTCTAGCTCCTTGGTTGTGCCAAGGACCGTCTTTTGGGTGGTGCTGTTCTGTAGCTATTAGCATAGGCCAGTTCTCAATCATGGTATTGTTGGCTATATTTGTAGTAGCTTCATAAATAGAGTCAATGAGTTGCTCATCCTGCTGTATTTGGTACAGGGTAGAAACCCGAGCCTCCAGCTCTACAATCCTCTTACTCATCTCCAAGCAATTAGTACATTCTGTGGGAGAGCCGAGTCCCGGCATCTTCCCTTATTTCCTGTCTTTTCAGGTTAGGCTAAGCTGAAGCTATTACTCACACGACCAAAACCACTGTTGTCTTCCGTCTCGTTAAAACTCAAAATAACAAGGAAAGCCTTCCTCGTCTTTCATAAATATCCTTGCCTTCCGACATAGTCCTTTGTGTGTAGCTGATAAGACGGCTCGCTATTCCTCCCACGGAGAATCTTGCTACTCGTTCTTTCGACTGTGGTAAAAAATCTGAATAGATAAGAAGATTCACAGTTCTGGAGAAGTACCATAGGAACTGGGAGTTAACATACAGAGTAATTAAAGTTGAAAGGGCTGTAATAAATCATTATAATAGCGATAGGCAAAAGCAGCGGAGCGGAGCGACAGTGAAAGCAGCTTGCGTTGCTGAAGCAGGAAGCAGTATATAAGACAATCCCAATCCATAGAGCCAATCTCAATTAGGGGCACACAGCATCATATTAGTTTATATGCGGACGATGTAATATTGTTCATGCAAAACCTTACCACCTCACTGCCTCATCTTCTCAAGCTGATAGATGATTTTGGCAATCTATCGAGATTTAGGATAAACTGGCCTAAATCGGCCTTCCTTCCACTTAATGTCACTGCGAAGGCTACCTTCCTTCCAGAAAATATACAAATGGTAGAACACTTTAGATGTCTTGGAGTTGAAATATTCCCCACTATATGCCTGCCATGCATAAAGTGTGGTAACAAAATATCACAGCCCCTAAGACTGGGAACGTTCTAACTCTACTGAGCATGTACCCAACATTATATGAAAAATAAAAAGTCATTACGATGTTTTAGTGCACTTCAAGCGCTAATGGGATTCATTAACAACTTATACAAGTTAGTAGGGTCCATCTCACTGTGTTAGTACTCGTCTGTGTCATTTCTTTTCATACCAACATTACCTTTTTAAGTGAACTTGTGGTTGTGTCCTTGTTGTATCCATGTGTAATGTTGATAGTAGTGGGTGTACACAGACGAAGGAGTATTTACATTTACATTTACATTTAGTCATTTTATCCAAAGCGACTTACAAGTTCTGTACGACAAGCCATCAGGAAGGGAACAACTCTATCAGCTGAGCAACAATGTTCATCAAAGTGTTGAGTCCTACAGTGTAGGTTACTTTATTAGGACAAGTGCATGACAGTACGGTTAGTTAGGGTTAGATATATTTTTTTATTTTTTATTTTTTATTCAGATAATGGTTGAAGAAGTACGTCTTTTGTCGACGGCGAAAGATTGGACGTGTTTCGGCTGTCCTAACTGGGGTGGGTAGTTCATTCCACCATTGTGCGGCAAGGACTGAGAATAGGCGACTTCTCTTTGATGACCCTCCCGGAGCTTGGATAGGAGTAGGTCTGAGGCGGCCAGAAGATGCAGAGCGTAGGGGTCTTGAGGGTGTGTAGTTAGAGACCATTGACCGGAGGTAGGCGGGAGCGGTTCCCTTTGCTGCACGGTATGCTAGGTCGAGGGCCATGAAGCGGATTCGTGCAGCAATGGGGAGCCAGTGCAGGTCCCTAAGAAGTGGGGTGACATGGGCCGACTTCGGTAGGTTTGAGATCAGGCGGGCCGCTGCGTTCTGAATGAGTTGAATAGGCTTAGTGGCAGTGGCCGGGAGGCCAGCGAGCAGTGCGTTGCAGTAGTTGAGGCGGGAGATGACTGTTGATTGGACGAGGAGTTGGGTGGCTTCTTTTGTCAGGAAGGGGCGGATCCTTCTGACGTTGCTCAGGAGGAATCGGCAGGTTCTGGTTGTCGCTGTGATGTGAGCAGAGAAGTTCAACTGGTCGTTGAGGACAACACCAAGGTTCTTGGCGGTCGGGGACACGGTCACAGCTGCATTCTCGACTGTGATGGCCATCAGGCTGCTCAACGAACAATAAACACTATGCAACAACCATCAAATGCACACAGCACACACATCCACACGCACACACTCACTTTAAACAAACAACACACTGCAGTACCCACTCTCCACACTTTACACACTTTATATTTAGTGGTAAAGGATTTGCACTACAACCCGTACACCTTACTGTATTTTGTACCTAAATTGTACCTCATCCCATTTCTGCTTTGCACTATATAGTATTGTATATTAGTACATTGCATAGTATATTGTATATTGTATGGTAACTCAGTTACTTCGATTCTGCATCGAACATTGTACATATGTCTATACTGAACACTGTGACTTCTATTTTTACTATTTTTACATGCTATACTATTTTATTTTATTTCATACTTTGACTAGCACAGTTTCTGGAGTGTAACAGTAAGAAGCATTTTGTATAAAAGTATTCTGTACTTCTGTATGACAACTATTAAAGAAACTTGAAACTTGAACTTGAAGGTTGGTCAGGGGGGAGGAGTTGGCCGGCAGGTGGAGCAATTCTGTTTTGCTTAGGTTCAATTTGAGGTGGTTGGTCGTCATCCAGGCGGAGATGTCGGACAGACAGGCCGAGATCCGCTCAGAGACGTGGATATCTGAGTGAGGGAAGGAGAGGAAGAGTTAAGTATCGTCGGCATAACAATGGTAGGAGAAGCCATGAGACGTGATAATGTTACTGAGTGATTTAGTGTAGAGGGAGAAGAGAAGGGGTCCTAAAACCGAGCCCTGGGGGACACCCATCCGCAGGTGACGTGTGGCCGACAGGGTCCCTCTCCATGACACTTGGTAGGAGCGGTCATTGAGGTATGATGACAGCCATGTCAGCGCAGAGCCAGCCACTCCCATTCCTGCGAGGGCCGCAAGGAGGATCTGGTGGTTGACTGTGTCGAATGCTGCAGATAGATCTAGGAGAATCAGGACAGAGGAGAGGCCTTTCGCTTTTGCTAAGTGAAGTGCCTCTGTGACCGCAATGAGGGCTGTCTCTGTGGAGTGACCAGTCCTGAAGCCTGACTGATTAGGGTCTAGGAGGTCATTCTGTAAGAGATAAGCAGTAAGTTGGTTGGATACAGCACGTTCAAGTGTTTTAGAAAGGAAGGAGAGAAGAGAGACGGTAGTTGCCTATGACGGTAGGGTTCAGTTTTTTTTTAAGAGCGGCGTGACTCTGGCTTGTTTTAGGGAGGTGGGGACCACCCCCGAGTTGAGTGAGGAGTTGATGGTTGCAGTTAGGAATGGGAGGATGTCTGGTGCTATGGTCTGGAGGAGTGGGGAGGGTAGCTGGTCCAGCTGGCATGTAGTCGGACGGTTCGACGTTACCAGTGTCAGAGTCTTGGCTTCTGTAATGGGAGAGAAAGATGACAGAGTGAAGGATGAGGTTCTCGATTCAGCATTTGGAATGGGTGGGGGTTGGGAGAAGGAGCTGCGGATGTTCTCCACTTTTTCCTCAAAGAAGATCGCAAAGTCTTTGGCAGAGAAAGATGAGGGAGGGGGGTGGGAGGGGAGTGAGGAGGAAGGACATGGTAGCATGCACTTTTGCGAAGATTCTTGGCAGAGGCCTCGATCCTATGGTGAAAGAAAGAAGCTTTGGCATTAGTAATGGTTTTGGAGAATGTTAACAAGAGGTTGTGATATGTGTCGATGTCAGCAGTGAGGCGTGACTTTCTATACTTCCTTTCAGCTGCTCTCAGGACCTGTCTTTGTTCTCTCACTGGATCTGTCAGCCATGGACTGGGTGGGGAACGGCGGGCAGGTTTCTCAACGAGGGGACAGAGCTTGTCGAAGGAGGTTGCAAGGGCTGAGAGGAGGGTGGAGGTTGCCATCTCTGTGGAGAGAGCAGAGAAGGTGTCACTCAAAGGTAGAGCGGATAGTATGTCAGAGGAGAAGGTGGAGGGGGATAGAGAGGGCAGGTTGCGTCTGAGTGCGACGGTTTGAGGTGGGGTGAAGACCTTTCGGTTAAGCATGAGAGTTAGTGAGAAGGATATGAAGGAATGGTCAGATACATGTAGGGGAGTTACCGTGGTGTTAATGATGCTGGAGTTACGGGAATATATGAGATCCAAGGAGTTGCCTGCTTTGTGGGTGGGGGGCATGGCAGTGGGAGTCATGTCAAACGATTCTAGGAGGGAGACTACTATGACTGACTGAGATGAGTCAGGCAGGTTGAAGTCGCCCAATAGAAGGAGATGGGTACCATCTTCCGGTAAGGAGCTTAGAAGCATTTCCAGCTCGTCTGCACACTAAAAACAGATTGGTCAAATTTGACCCAATTTGGGTTCTTTTTTACCCAATTCACTGGTCAAAAAGTGCCCGACCAGTGTGTGGGTTAATTTGACCCAATATTATTGGTTATTTCATTTGACCCATAACTTGGATCAAATAAACGAATACTAACAACCCATTTTAAGGGTCAAAATAACCCAACCTCCATGTTGATTTGACCCCATATTGGGTTATACCAACGACCCATTTTAAGGGTCAAAATAACCCAACTTCCAAGTTGATTTGACCCCATATTGGGTTATACCAACGACCCATTTTAACCTGTTCCACTCGACAGGGTCGGTACCGACCCCTTTTGACCTTATTAAATTATTATTATATTTTTATGAAGATGGAAAAAAAATTGTGATTTTAAAATCAACCGTTTTCAAGTATTATTATCACTACTATGTCACAAATACATGTAGAATGTAAAACGTTAGGTTGGCAATAGTTTAGCAATTGGTTAAAAGTGAGTTTATATCATTTTAAGTTTTTTATGTGAAATCGTTTTTTTGACCATGAACCGGATATGGAAATATTGAACCATCGGAATTGGAATCCTTTTGCGGCCATTTTGAAGAGGACCTCGCTAGCTATCCGCCAGCATTGGAATTTCTCCAATCTACACATCCTGTGGTCCGCTATGGTGGTTCAAAGTTCAGCGTTCTGAATGAATCATATCAATAATTGTTATGATTCGCGATTTGACAAATATTGAAACGCAGTCAGTTTCTCCACACTATTGTTAACATGTAAGAAGAATTAGATCTGAAATTACAGTCGATTACAGTAAATATCAGTATATGTTATTATGCAAGCCTGGTGATACTATATCCAAATTTAACTCGGCCATTTGAAAGATACTATATGTATATATATATAACTGTGCGAATTGGCTATAATAAGGTAATGTATAAGCATATATTCTATATTCTATAATAATATTTCAAATTGCATTGGTCCGGATGGGAGAATTCAGTACTGTATATACAGAACCTTCAATTTGATCATCTTCCCTTTATTAATTTCCTTAGATCCTTTGTACACATGATCTCAAGAGGGTACTGAATGAGCTCAGTGGCAGTTTTTTAAGTTTGGTCATTATTATCATGGTTTTATTCACTGTCAAAGATGAAAAGAAAAATCATAATTCATATTTTCCTTTGTTTCATCACAATTTAAGCAAGCCTAGTAATAGACACAATATTTCTGACACTGAGAATACATTCATTGAGGTCCATAGATGTTCCTAGATACCAAGAATATGCAAATAGCCCTTGTAGAAGTGGAGCAATATTCCATTTACCTAGGTATACTAGGTATACATTTTATGCAGATTTTAACCTGGGGTGGAACAGGTTAAGGGTCGAAATAACCCAACTTCCAAGTTGCTTTGACCCCATATTGGGTTATACCAACGACCCATTTTAAGGGTCAAAATAACCCAACTTCCAAGTTGATTTGACCCCATATTGGGTTATACCAACGACCCATTTTTTTTTGTATTTTATTTTTTTATTATTTTTTAAACAAACATATAAACAAACATGACAACACACGATAAGATATACAAGCATTAATTGTCAGGGCACATCCAATGAGATCACCTTTTGGTTAGTTGTTTTATATAAGATATACCCATAATACCTGTTATCTAAAAAAAAAAACCTACACACATATGCTCAGCTCGAACCCCCCCCTCCCGGACCCCACCTTGAGAAGTACCTCCACTATCCCTCGCACCTAACCAGACACTACCATTATAAGCTAGCTTTTATTCTCTCCACCACTTCTAACCACATTGACATTTTGGATTCATTGAGACCCAGAATTCTTGCTGTAGATATTTCATGGTAAATTACATCGAGATATGTAAGAAACCAAACTTTACGGCACATTTTTTCCGGTTGAAACCAGCGTGATGCGATCAGCTTTTTGGCTACTGTGATACCCGATAAAACCAATCTCTTTAGCTGTGGATTCACTGCAAACTCAAAAACATCATTCAACAGCAATACCGAGGGGTGTACAGGTATATTCCAAGATACGAGTTTTGATATTTGTTGGGTCACATCTTTCCAGAATGCCTTAACTGGTGAGCAGTCCCAATACATGTGCATAAATGTCCCTTCGTCCCCATTTGTACATTGGGTGCATTTGGAATCTTGTTTGAGCCCCATTCGGCACAGTCTTATAGGAGTCAAGTATGTCCTGTGAATATAGTTAAGATTGATTTGTTGATGATCCGGGTTCCTTGATGTAAGTCGGACATTTGCCCAGGCTCCTTGCCAATCAAAGTCATTTTCCAGGTCTGGTATATCCCTCCTCCAGACAGAGTCAAGTTGGAGGGTTTCATACGAGGAACCAACGACCCATTTTAAGGGTCAAAATAACCCAACTTCTAAGTTGATTTGACCCCATATTGGGTTATACAAACGACCCATTTTAAGGGTCAAAATAACCCAACCTCCTAGTTGATTTGACCCCGTATTGGGTTATACAAACGACCCATTTTAAGGGTCAAAATAGTTGCTTTGACTGAATCTTGGGTTACATCAAAAGGGTCAAATAGACCGTATTCACAGCAGCCATCTTGTGAGCCAGATTGACAACGATTGACCAACAGATGGACACAGCAACATGATTAGTTACACATGTGTCAGTCTGGTTCACAGGATGTAGGTTTACCCTGCTGTGTCAAGATGGCTGCTGTGAAAAGGGCCTATTAACACAACTGCTATAGTTAGTACACATACATTAGGTTGGCACAGATGCTTGATTGAAAGGTATAACAGTCTAAATGTGCTGAAATCAATGAAAAGAACAGACCAAGGCGTAGAATACATTTAACTTCAACATTTATTACACTTGTTGCATATACATGTCACGGCGTGTGGACATCAAAAAGTGCTTTCATGTCAAACTGATTAAAATATTTAACACGATTAATCGCATGATTGTCCATAGTTAACTCACGATTAATCACAAATTAATAAAAAAAAATCTACCTTAAACGGATCTTTTTCAAGTTCCAAGTTTTAATACTCTCTTATCAACATGCGAGTCAACAAATGCTTTCGTTATGCAGTCATTTAACACAAAAGGATGACCCTCATGCATTGCAAATTTGCATCAAATTCAAAACAGAGTGATGCACAAAATAACTTAAAAGAAAGAAAATTCATTAAAACAATGAATAAAGTGTACATGAAATAATAGGGGAAAGAAAACGTTAGGAACTTGTTACATTCACCCACACAAGGGCTGAGTAATCGCACACACATGTTGTGCTCAGGCATTCGTGATCTATGCAGGTCGGGCACACCCTGAAAGCACAATGCTCGGGGCAGTTGATACGTGTTTTAAAGCATTTTATGTATTTGACATAAAGTACCCCAGGCAGTGTGTTCATGCATGGGAGTTTCTCCAGCACGTTATATATAATATTGAGGGACCAGAGTCCAAGCATGTAGCATTCTTAAGGACAGCCGTACGTAACGCAAAACGTACAAATGAGGAGGAGGTGGAATAGGTGAAGTAGCAGGAGGGAAGGTGGCGGAAGAGATGGAGGAGGAGGGAGATGGGTAGACGCTAAGTCCCGTATTTCTATATGTATATATTAGTGCTGTCAATCGATTAAAATATTTAACACGATTAATCGCATGATTGTCCATAGTTAACTCGCGATTAATCACAAATTAATCAAATGTTTTCTACCTTAAACGGATCTTTTTCAAGTTCCAAGTTTTAATACTCTCTTATCAACATGCGAGTCAACAAATGCTTTCGTTATGCAGTCATTTAACACAAAAGGATGACCCTCATGCATTGCAAATTTGCATCAAATTCAAAACAGAGTGATGCACAAAATAACTTAAAAGAAAGAAAATTCATTAAACCAATGAATAAAGTGTACATGAAATAATAGGGGAAAGAAAATGTTAGGAACTTGTTACATTCACCCACACAAGGGCTGAGTAATCGCACACACCCCCCCCCCCTCTCTCTCTCACACACACTCTCCCAGCTCTCTTTCTCTCTTGCCCCTTCCCTTCTCTCTCACCCCCCTCTCTCTCTATATATCTCACACACACACACACACACACACATTTCAGAAACAAACATAGTATCAATGAGAGCATCAATAATACACCTGAGTAGTCTAGTAAAAAAAAATCTTAAAAGTTAATCGTGAGTTAAAAAAAATAGTGGCGTTAATAGAATCGGGCGATAACGTGTTAATACCGCGTTAACTTTGACAGCCTTAGTATATATGTGTTTTGATCTATCAATATCTGGGGGAGTGTTCCAACAGGGCAGTAAAGCAGTACAAAACCTTGTAGATGCAATATGTTACAGTAGATCCATACCATGCCTGGGCTGGTGAGGCAAGGTACTCCGTAATGACCTCTTCTATGTCCTTGGAGTGATTTCCCCGAATCCACTTGGCTCTGTAGAGGACGGTGTCCTTCATGTACTCCTGAACTTTAGTGAAGGGCTCCAGGTTATGTTTCAGCCACTCCGTTTGCTGCTGGGCCCTTTCTTCTGGCAGGGTCGATTCTATAGAAACATATATACAACACATTGTAAATTAACTATCTAAAAATTATCTCCAATTTCGTAACCCATTTTCACCAGTGGCCATTTTTGCCGACCGCAGGTATTACCTGGTATATGCCCTGGGTGGCTTGTTGGCTTCAGGCATTCGCTGTCTGGACCCAGAACCCCGCCTCTTTCGGACATTCCGAAGCCTTTCTTCAATGAATCCAGTAGCTGGATAGTAGAAAGGTTTGCCATTCTTCATTCCCTTCCGGCCTTTGATGCACCATATGTCCTGGAAACGATAAGACAAGATAGAACTCTGTCACCCTTTGCAATGTTATGCTTAAATTATGGAAAAAGTCCTGTACCTGAAACAAAGAGCAGGGAGGGGGGGGGGGGGATAAAATGCATCAACCCTATACCTGGAGTACAATCAAATTGGATCTGATTGATTTTCGTGCAGGAATGGAAAGTGTTGTATTGTAAAATGCCATACATTTTTTTTAAACAGCTATTTACAAACACAACACAAAATACTATACTTTATACTTATAGCACATGCATGATCCTGGTCTCTTTTGAAAGATTACATTCTGAAGTTTCTGATACAATAAAGAAAACTCACTTTTAGTGCTACTGAAATAGAGCAACATAGGTTTGAACTTGAGTTGTAGAAAAACTTGTTACTCAACGGGTTAACATTGGGTGTCCTGTATGTGATGCGAGAGAAACATGACTCCTTATTTTCTACTAATATTACTACTCATCAAATGTTCCATTTCTCTATGAACTCGGCTGGAGGAAGAAAACTTACATAGCCACGGTCTAAATACTGACAAGAGTATAGATGAGTTAGTTTAAGTATTGAAGTTCTGAGATATGTACTGGCTCCAAGTGCTTCCAGATCCATCCATGCTTCTTGAACAACTTACAAATAGTGGAACCGGTCATAGAATCACAATCTGGTCTGCTGCCCTCGATTCCTCTATGGTGGAGACCTCCTGGCTTGATCCAGAAGCTGCAGATTCCTCCATGGGGGATATGGTAGCAACAAGGCTTGTTGCAGGTGGCTCAGCATTCGAAGCCTTTTGCAGCAAAGAAAGGTTGTCAGCTTAGAGGCATTTTAGGTTAAAGTGAGTTGTTGTGTACAGATACAAAATATATTTGCAGTCAGCAGTGTCATTTTCCATTTAACCGATTGACACCCAAGATGGCCAATAGCCTACACACATGGAACAATTTAAATACTGGTGAAGATTTATTTTGTCATAGGGTTTAAAGTGGTTAGTGTTTAGTTGTAGAACTATTTTAATTAAACACATTCTTACTTACAACAATTAATGTCATCTCAGTAGTCCAAGGAGTTTCCCCATCCCAGCAGTCCAACAATGTATCTCAGTCATCGAAGAGTTGTAGCAGAGTAAGGCAGTCCACAGCATGAAACTAAAGACTAACTATTCAAAATATGTTCGGAATATATACTGTAGGCTATCACTGTGTTTCTAGTAAATCAAGGCAGTGTTTCTTTCCTGATTTTTTTCCTCACTATTTACAAGTGGCAGTGGCCATTCAGATGGCCATTCACAGTCTAAAAACGTCTATAGCGCAGAGAGATGAATAAAGTGTCAACATCTCTGTATGACTGGACTGCATGTAGTGGGTGATGATCAAGCAGCTCTTTCACATCGATAGCCAACAAATCTTTGGTTTGGATCACACTGTAAGCAAAGAAATGCTTCTCAAACCCCATTGTCTCCCACCTCTGAACAACTATAGCTTTACAGATGGCTCTAAAACCAAAATGGCTTTAATAAGCCCAAACTGAGGCTCTCCATCTTGGTCATAGGACATAAAGACTGTCATGCCTGGTCTGTATGTTGTACCCTTAACAGTGACCCTGGCCGGTACATACAATTCAGCGAAAAGGGGGATTCCTGTGAGACCACTTTGAATTTCATTATAGCCTTCAAAATGAGCCAGAAAGGTAGCATACCCTGGACCAATTTCTGTGTTGTGGCTTAACACAGACCCACACATGAAACTGTAGCATTGCATTATCTGATGTCGATAAGCCATGGTGAAGATAATGATGATGAATGGGACGAACTAGAGCAAGAGGGAATCACAGAGAGAGTAGCCCATTTTATAGCTCATCTTAGATCAAAATCTTCCCAGACCTTTACAAATATAAATGTTGTGGTTCAGCAAACCTCAAGTTTAATTGGAGATTTAGTGAGCAGACTACAAACAAAGACCATGTCGCTTTTCAGTCAGTTTGGGCATGATCAAAACCCACAGGTAGAGGAGCTCAGGCAGGACTATTTAGATGCAGCTAACCCTTTCGAGGGTCTGGAGACAGACTATAAACAGATTAGGTATTTTACTAACTCTGGGAACTTCATCCAGCCAATTGAGGAGTGTTTCTCCGATAACCAAACCTTTGTACAGCGGAGAGACTCTGCCACTGGCACCGTTCGACAAGTTGCTCTGACTGATACCTTTCAGCGTATTCCACTAAAGCGTCTTCTGGTCAAGATACTGGAGCTTCCTGGTGTTTTACAGGCCATGATGGAATGGCAACATAGAGAGAGTGATGCTCTTCAGGATATATTTGATGGAGATTTCTGTAAAAATCCTCCACTCTTTTTGAAAGAGGTGTCAATCCCATTGCTGTTATACAATGATGATTGTGAAACTGTGAACCCCCTCGGGTCAAAGACTGGGGTTCACAAGTTAGGATTTATATATTTTATCTTGAAGAGTTTGCCACCAGACATCCTATCCAATTTGCAGTCACACTTCTTGTTGGCAGTCTATAAATCAGATGATGCAAAAACCTATGGCATTGATGCAGTGTTGCGCCCTATTGTGGAAGAACTAAAGTGTCTTGAGAGGGATGGCATAACTGTTAACATGCCTAGCTTCCAAGGCGTTGTCAAATTCGCCGTTGTTCAGGTAGTGGGAGACAATTTAGGATTGAACGCAATACTTGGTTACATAGAGAGTTTTTCGGGGAACCATGTGTGCCGTTTATGCAAAATACACAGAGATGTCTTGAAAGTACAGACATAGGTAGACGATACGCTGTCCCGAGATGTGAATACTCACGCAGAGGATTTACGGACAGACAACCCCTCTCAGACAGGCCTTAAAAGAGACAGTGTCCTCAACAGTCTGTCTTTTTATCATGTTACGGACAATATGGCACTGGACATAATGCATGACATCCTCGAAGGGGTAGGGCCATACGAATTTAAACTTGTGTTAAATGCACTCATAGAACCAAAGCTTATCTCACTAGATAAGCTAAACTATCGTATCACCAGCTTTGATTATGGCTTTTGTGATGTGGGAAACAAGCCCTCTGTAATAAGTAAGAATGATTTAAAGAACCTTGGAAGCCCTCTGCATCAGTCTTGTATTATATTGTGTGCTAATTGTAAATGTGAAAAGAGAGACTTGGCATCACCAGGAATTAGCCTTTTGCATTTAAAGCATGTATACGCCATCTGCATTGATGTTAGAACACTTAGTGATCACTTACAAATTCTCTGTAAAGTATTGAAAACTTGAGCCTGGGGCCTATTTTGGGGATGAGGTTCCGGATTGTTTCGCCATCTAAAAGGTGAAACGCCTCCTCATCGATATCTTGATCTGAAAGACAAAGACAGAAAACAAAAATACGTTTACAGTAATTTCAGTGCCATCCAGTGGCAGCTAACTCCAACACAGGACCAGGCTGGCAGGACCAGAGAACCAAGATGAAGAACAGAATAATGTGTGTGTGCCTGCATGTGTGTTGAAACCCTATACAATACTGCTTTGTCATGGAAACATTTTCATGGTCAAGAAAGTAAAAATTCTCACATTTAAAACTGTCTATGAGCTCTGGCAATTGCCACTCAATAAGTTTTTCTGCAACAAAGCTGTCCATCAAGACTGGCCTGAAACAAAAGAGAAAGCAATGTGGAAATGAACACATCTGCAATTAATTAATGCCTCATGCGTGCCCAAGTACTCAGCCACGTGTGAACGATAGGCCAAGTATACTTGCTGACATAGCAGCCTAGAATATTTAGCACTGATTTCAGGTGTAAAAAGCCTCACCACATGTCTGGCTTCCGCAGTCTACTGCTTAATTTAGTATAGGATGTTGTAAATTGATGCCCGAATTGCGGGACATTAGAGAGATGATGGAAATGTAGACCTCAAAATGGCGCAAAATGGCGCTAAATCTCAGTATGTAGCTAGCTAGCGAACCAGCTATGTCACCGCATTGAGAGGACAACAGCTTTATTACACACATATGGTTAATAAAGATATCAATCATATAATGTTACACAGCTATAGATAGTCTCCAGTTAATCTGGTATCATTACAACCCAAAACACGGTAAAATTAGCAATAACAGTAACGTTACTAGTACTGGTTAACTAGGCCTAGCTACTAGCCAGAACCTTTGTAATACTCATAGACTTGGTCACTTTCGGTAGCATGCTTGAACGGTAATGATTTATGTGTCGTGTCGTGTCGTGTGGCTTATTTATTAATAGAGGTTACCACATATTTTTACAAGGTTAGAGATGAACCGATTATAGAAATGAGTAGCTAAGTTGCAACTTGCGGTGGATAGCTAGCTAGCTAGCTAGCTGATGACGCGACAGATAGCTGTGAAGAGCTAGCTAATTTAGTTCCACAACGTTCACAGTGCATGGTTAACACGACGCAATATGTACAATGGATGGGTTGAGATATAAATACTGTGCTAATGAAACGAGATCTTACCTTGAGTCAGTGAAGTCTTTTCCGTGATCGTGAAGAGGGTTTGTTGGATCGTGTTGACTGTGAACGTGGGACCGTGTTGACTGTGAACATGACCGTCTGACTGACTGGAACATATAGTTCCCAGTGGGGGAGGGGTGTAGCTTTGCAGATCCCGGCGGAAACACCCAGCTCTTTGACCCAACACATGGGTTATGTCTCAGAAAATTTACCCATAATTATTATAACTCACAAATTGGGTCAAAATTGGGTCAAAATTAAATCTCAATAACCCAAATAATGGTTATGCTCAGAGAATTAACCCATAATTTTAACCCAACACGATTAACCAAGAAATTGGGTTATAGAATTGACCCATCTGTTTTTAGTGTGTGTGAAGTGATCGAGCGGACCTGGAGGGCGGTAGAGTGTAACAATGGTGAGATTGAAAGGATTAGAGACAGATACTGCATGATATTCGAGAGAGGAGAGTGACAGTTCTGGGAGTGGTGTTAAGTTTGTAGCCCATGAAGGAGATGTCATGAGGCCAGTGCCTCCACCCCGTCTGGAAGGTTGAGGTGTGTGAGTGAAGTTATAGTTTGTAGATAATGCTGCAGGTGTTGATGAGTTATTGGGGGTTATCCAGGTCTCAGTTAGAGACAGGAGCTGCAGATTTAGACTATGGGCGTAGGCAGTAATGAAGTCAGCTTTCTTGACTGCTGATTGACAATTCCATAAGCCTCCCCGTACTGTGACAGGTGTATTAGTGGCTGTAGGAGAGTATCTACGGGGGAGAGCCAGCATGTGTCTGGGATATAGGTTCCAGGCTATTAGCTCTTCTCGCAGCCTAGCCATCCTCTTTAGCCTCCGTCGTGTTAAATGCTATGTTCTTTTGGTAGAACTCTTCGGCTGCCGCAGAAGTGTTGAGAGAGATAGCAGATTCCGTTCATGGTTATTGGTATAAGCTGTAGTCAAGATAGACCTGGGACGCGGTTTTTAGCCTCGCATAGCTTGGCTTTTAGTGGGCCATAAACGGTGCAGAGCTAAGCTATCGATTCGCCGGAAATGGAAAAGGGACATGCTGAAATAATAACGTGAATTATTCTAAAAGTTAGAATTATTTTGTCTCATCTTGTTTTAGTCAACATAAATTAACACTTTAATTGCCGAAGACGCTGTGCAGCGTCTTTCCCCGCCATGCTTATTCTGCCGAAGATGCTGGACAGCGTCTTTGATATCAATATTTCAAAAATCTGTGATCGAAATCATATTTCTCCCCCGGAGACATTATATGTACTGGTGAGCCCCTCTTAACTCTCCAACGGTTCAAGAGCGCCATCTGGTGGCCGATCGGCCGATCGCCCAAAACAGGAAGTGATGCGGATGAAGTGGTGCTCACCCATATTTCGTCCAGGCACTCGCTATCGCTAGCAGGACTCCATCTTGACACACTCGATGTCGATCGGTTGCAAATAACTCGATGAACAACATGATTTGGACGTATATACTATTATACAACCTGGAAATGGATCGGGTATTTCTACATCCCATAATAGGAATATTTCAGTTCCACGCTCATCGTCCAACGGCGCGAGGAAGATACGGTAAGATCCAGTGTTATTTTTCAACGTGTTCTTTACTAACTGCTCTAATGATCATATCACCCACACTAGATAAATGATATAACGTTGCCCACGGAATTATAAACGACCCCCCCGCCCATCCGGTCAACATCAGATGATAAGTAGTAACTCCTAGAAGCATGTCCAGTTGAAATTTCTTATCTCGCACAGATTCCTATCAAACTGTATTTGATCATCAATATAATGCATTTAGGGCTATAAATCAAGTTCTGGAGAAAGCTGCAGAAAACGATAAAAACATACTTATACTTTAGACCGTATTTTAGTATGAATATGTGAATGAAAAAGTATAACGTTGCTACACCCTGAACAATAGATATAGGACGTTGAATGGGCCATAGTAATGTCAATTTAGCAATACAATTTAAAAAGTTATAGCCCTGCAAAGAAGGGGAACTTATCCATGTTAAATAGGGCTGGCGAGGGATGGTAAATTATGAATTTAACCCCGGCGATCAAAGTGTTAGGAGAGAATTCGTCATGGTTTTTGTAAAGTACATTTTTGTGTCCTCAGATGTAGTCAACTATAATGCATAAATAATTTAGTCATGTTAGTGTAACATGATCTACATTAACGTGACGTCACGTCTCGTTGTCGTCGGGGGGAAAAGCTTCGTTGACGACTATATTTAGTCATTATTTTCGTTGATAAAATAAACACTGGCTGTGACTAGTTACGCTGCTGGCCAGGGGTCTTTATACCTGTATCTTAATACTTTTTATTTGTTCATATTTTTCGCCCAAGCCCCCTGGGCTCCTTAACTTTGATTGGCTCTCCAGAATTTTCCCAGAGGATTTGGGTTTGAATAAATTGAGAGGTGTTAGTAGACACCTATAGGAACACTTTGGTGAAGAAAGCTATTGGTAATAAATTTTTTCACAGATGGTCCAAACATCTTGCTAAAATTCCCTAACTAGTTAGTCAGTTAGATTGCCCACATGGCTTTTCACCTTACAGGCTTATGGCCATGAGTGTCCCTTAAATAGTGCGTCACGCTGACTCTGAGGCCTCACCTGTCCACAATCTCAGTCTCCTGGAGTCCCACAGACTGCAGTAAACACCCACTAGGTGGCACCAGATGATAAATAATACTTGTATAATAAATGTCTCTATAATAATAACAATAATAATAATTTATCTGTAGGAAGGGCCTTGGAAAATTCTCCACTCACTCAATTTTGAAGAACTACAGTACATGGGTGGCTAATTAAGGAATTTCCTGATACCTTGAATGTCTCTATCACCAGGTAATGACGTAACCAGATGTAATGCTCAGCCCATGTAATGCTTTTGACTGGCAGTAGTTCAGGGCTATATCTGGCCTGACGATATGTACAGTGTGAGCTAATTTTACTCTGTAGTAAAGAAACGTTTCTACAAATACAAGAGAGACCCAGAGTGGGATTCCTCTTTAAGCATTCTGTCTATAAGTCAGTGCATGTACATGCCATAATATTTATTGTCTGGTTTTGTGGTCTGTGCAAGTTGTGTTTCCATAACTTGCAATATTCTGCTTATAGGCCTCCAATCCCCTAGTGTGGCCCTTCGGTCATAAGGTTCAAATATCTATACGTATAAACGGCAACATTTATTTATGAAATGTTTAATTGAAAGTAATTTAATTTGATGTTCTACTCAACACCTAGTCAAATCAAATCAAATCAAATCAAATTTATTTATAAGGCCCGACAACACACGTTAATGTCCCCATGGGCCGTACAGGTCTTCTTTAAACAAGTCAAGAAGAAAACATAACAATAAGTCAAGAACAGAACAAGAACACCATAAGGTCCAAAAAATTTAAGATAAATGCAAATAAATTAAAGAATGCAAGCACTCCCAGACATACCCCACGCGAAGGTAAGGAAAAACTCACTAAAACCTAACAATAGGGAAAAATGCTCCACAGGCAGTGTGGAGGAGAGAAACCTTAGAAGGGCCATTCAAGGGGGGATCTCCCTTCTTAGATGTCGGTGATAGTAGTGTTGCAGAATAACAGTTGGTAAGCATGCACTCAAGTGTGTAGTGAAACACAGATGAGTGCATGCAATAGCAACTGAACATTTAGTCAAGTCATAAATGCATGTGGATGTGCACATACAGTTTTTTTTCCAGGTAATTTAAAACAGATCTATATTCACATTTACAATGGGTTAAAGCTGCAGTAGGCAAGCTTAACAAAATTGCCTACTGCAGCTTTAAGAAAGTTACAAAGAGCATATCAACAGATCGAATTCTTCCAAGAATGTATTTGAATATACCACACATCAGGCACGTGCACACATAGAGCCCAAGGGGTGCTTGAGCACCTGCCTTTTTGAGCCTCATAAAAAAGTGCCCTTAAAAAATATATATATATATATATTTTTTTTTCTTTTTTTTTACCGTTACACATATAGACTGCCCTTTCAACTGAAACATTTCAGAATAGAATCAAAATATTAGGTAAAGAGAGAGATGCCCCATATTTCATTGCAGTTTGCACGGCCTCCTCAGCGTGCCTCTCCGCGGACCTATATATTTTATGCATAGCGTGGGTGGTGATGATGATGATGATAGAAACCGCTGTGGCGCATACCGTTGAATGCTGGTATTACACTCACTGAGGGACACGAAAAAGTCAAGTCCGATGGGATTTGGGAATCTCAAATACAAATGGGGATTGGAATAAAAAATGCATTTATATTAAACAATACAGAATATACAGCACTTCTTGGGGTCTGTACGGTAAGCACTTATTCCCTCCCCCCTGAAAATTTATGGAGATGTATGGGCCTTTTAAGTCAGTGATAAAAGTGTCTTTCAAGGATAAGTGAGCTCCTGCACTGATTATTATAGTTAAATATTCAATATTTGATCACCAAAACCCCCCAAAAAGCATAAAAAGGGGGCCCCCCCCCACCCGAAAAGGGCCCTTAAAAATCGAGCTTGCACGCTGTGCGCGCTCAGTTTAAACACACACAGGTATAGTGCCCTTTTCAGCCTTTGAGCACCTGCCCCTCTAAAGTCCTGTGCACGTCCTTGCCACATATTGATATAATCTGAACGATTTTCACTGATTGGGGCTTTAAAAGCGGACAAGAATGTTACTGAATTTAAAGCGTTTTTTAAAGGAATACATACAGAATACGAAGAAAAAATTTAAAAATAGAAACAGGTGTTTTAAAAATCAGTTTTTAAATGTATGTGAATACTGCCATGAACAAGTCAAATTGATCCTGGGAGATACAGAATGTTTTTTGTGTTTAGTTTTTTAATGAAATTGTGTTATGTTAGCCTAAAAGTGTTAGAATTTTTTTTTCCTAGATGGCTTAATGGAAATGGAATGGACATTTGCTATTTGTTTGAATTTTGCATTATAAAAACACATCACCAGGAGACAGGATAGACTGAACGTCAAGGTGATGCTGAATCACTGAGCACCAAATACTTGAATGGAAGTCATCCACTTGTACTAAGCATTCACACGATGTTGGTATTGGATATCGAGTCGATACCAAGCTAAAACAAGCTACTGGTATCAGAGAACTTCCCCAATAGCCTACTATAGCGGCACGGTGGTGTAGTGGTTAACACTGTCGCCTCACAGCAAGAAGGTCCAGGGTTCAATTCCCGCTTGGGGACCAGGTTTCCATGATGCCAGGTACACAGGTGGGGTATCTCCCAGGCCTTTCTGTGTGGAGTTTGCATGTTCTCCCCGTGCTCGCAAGGGTTTCCCCCCCGATAAGATAAACCCAATGGAAAAACATGCACAACAACAGATCGCTAACGCTGTGGCGTCCTTGACGAAGACGGACAGGAGCACTTGGATTGGTCCACTGGCGCGGCTCACGTTGATGCCTGTCTGCTCCCGGCTGCCCTTGGGGGGAAGGACGACGGGATGGGTTAATCGCAGAGACGAATCGCATCAGCAATCCTACCGACAATGCATGCGTGTGTGTTCCGGTGTGTGTTCCGGTGTGTGTGTTGTGGATAATAGCCAATGCCAATTAAAGACCTCTGAGCAGGTCCTGCATTATTATTATTATTATTATTACTAAAGTCTGACACCGAGAGTCAGGCGTGGAATGTCGGAAATGCCTTTTTTCTCTCACACATGTATCTGTTAGATCTGTTCAATCGTTTTTCTTTTAATATCGCCGAATACTTAACGTGTAGGACTGGGAGTTGGCAGGGACAGTGAAAAGGCAGTATCGGTGCGCGATGCATCCCTAACTTGCTCTTTGATTTCTAATACCTGTATTTGGAAGAGCCATCTTCTTTTGATGTAACCTATGTTGAGGACTGTACTCTGAATTTTGCTGACTTGAACAGATGCTGTTACAGCTCTGGCTGTGAACCATATACACAAGGGAGATATCGCTGCCAGTGTAGATGCTCTGTAATGAACAGCGCACTACATTTGAACCCATAAAGACACTTGGTAGACTAATGTGTACTCGGAAGCCTCAGAGATGAAGTAGTTCTGAATGACGCTGCCGAGGATCATAAAGTTGTTGTGTGTTATTCACTGATGTTCCTTGAAGCCTTCTCTCTCTCTCTCTCTCTCTCTCTCTCTCTCTCTCTCTCTCTCTCTCTCTCTCTCTCTCTCTCTCTCTCTCTCTCTCTCTCTCTCTCTCTCTCTCTCTCTCTCTCTCTCTCTCTCTCTCTCTCTCTCTCTCTCACACATCGGTAAAACGCCAGAAATGTCACTGGGAGGAATCGCTGCAGAATCAATTAGGCAATATCAATATCTTCAAGTTCTCCTCAAAGCTATTTCCCCGCTCAAAGGGAAACACTCCCCTTGCACCAGTTCACAGACCGTTAAAGCCTGAGTGGATTGTTTCTGAACAGAGAAATGGGTCTTTTGGGAATAGAAGGGGTTCAATGCGAGGTGGCGTAGACTGTGTGGAAAATATTAATTTAACTAGAACATCTCGGAGATGCAGACCTACAGCCAGGGCCATCTCAAGGGGCGTGCGAGCAGTGCGGTCGCACAGGGCCTCGCGGGGAGGGGGGCATCGGGAAAAAATAGAAATAAAATGTATTTATTTAAAAAATTTAAAAATTGTAAAAATATAAATAAATAGAATGTTAACAATCACTTTCCATCACAGACCTAAAATCTAGTTTTGCTTACATGCTTATATATTTCACATTAGACATGTTTGTAGAATAGTGTTCTGGGCTCTGCAGCTCTGCAGATATACTATTGGTTTCATTCAATGACCCGTTTACTTTTTTGCAAAGCATCGTGGGAGGACTAACACTAGGGGGAGCTGGTTGGCATCGGTCTGGTAGTCGGTAGAGAGATGTGAAGAAGACCGGTATTATCCACGAGGGGAGGGGGTACAGCCAGGTACGGGGTCTATTCGGCGCTATCCACGGGAGCGAGTGGATGTCTTGGCCAAGAGCATCCTACTTTTGAAAACCAAATGTGCAACATCGGAGCAGAAGAAATAACGCTGCGTGCCGTAAGCGTATCAATACCAAGTATAGTGATTAGGTTATGCCAAGACGAAGAGGACGTTCGACAGATGGACTGAAGATGAAAGTTGTTGCATGTCAGAATGTTCAGTCAGGCCATGTCGGCTTAGCTAAAGGCAGGGAAAGCTAACTAGCGTTAGCTACGTTATCAAGTGCTAACGTGTGGCAGATAAACTAGGAACAGACTCCCAAGTTCATCCCAACGGGGGGGACAATATGGACTGGTGAACTTTGTCATCTCCACGGTTGTCTCCTTCCTCTTGGACGTTTGGTGAGTTTTTAATGCAATCTATTCTGTTCCCGCCGTGGATCTCTCTCTCTCTCTCTCTCTCTCTCTCTCTCTCTCTCTCTCTCTCTCTCTCTCTCTCTCTCTCTCTCTCTCTCTGTCTCTCTCTCTCTTTCTCTCTCTCTCTCTCTCTCTCTCTCTCTCTTGCTCTCCCTCTCTCTCTTGCGCTCTCTCTCTCTTGCTATCTCTCGCTCTCTCTCTCTTGCTCTCTCTCTCTCTTGATCTCTCTCTTGCTCTCTCTCTCTTGCTGTATGTGTGTGTGTGTATAGTCCCCCATATACTCATTGGGCCCAGTGGCGGCTGGTGAAAAATATTTTAGGTGGGGCGGTGCCATATTCACTCAGTTTCAGTAACTACAGACAGTATATAACCAGACCTGCAAACTGATTCTGAAAAAGGTGACATGTTTGCAGGGCCGCGAGAACTCATTTATACTTGGGGGTGCGGTTGGAGTCGGATAAATAATAATAATTACGTCATATTAAATGCATGCGCGAAGCGCATCATTCGTGATTTTCCATTCATTTGAAAGATCAATATTTTACAATACAACAGACAAACTTGAACACCAACATGTGGACAGTTCACACACGAAATGCAGCAGTTTTTCTCTAATCAGAAGACGATTTATTGTCGATTTAGACGCAAGCCGCCCCGCCGCCCGCAAGCGTCAACAACTATGCATTTGGAATTTCGTTTCGCACACCGCACAGGATCGTATAACCAATGCAGAGTATAGATTAAACAGATTAATGATGTATATTATATGAATGAATATAGGCTGCTAGTGACAATTTACACATTTTTGTGACAGAATGAAGTGAACAAACAGACACTCAACCATCCGAAAATATTCATTTCTTTATTTGAAATATTTATTTCGAACATGTAATAATAGTTATACAAACTAAGAGTAACTGAACTTTGTGTGTGTGTGTGTGTGTGTGTGTGTGTGTGTGTGTGTGTGTGTGTGTGTGTGTGTGTGTGTGTGTGTGTGTGTGTGTGTGTGTGTGTGTGTGTGTGTGTGTGTGTGTGTGTGTGTGTGTGTGTGTGTGTGTGTGTGTGTGTGTGTGTGTGTGTGTGTGTGTGTGTGTGTGTGTGTGTGTGTGTGTGTGTGTGTGTGTGACTCTGTCACAACAACAGTCGCTGTCCGTGGTGCTGAAACATTAACCAAGTGAGCTGGCGCACTGCGCAGCCAGCCAGGCCGAATAAACACACATTATCTTCTATTCCAAAGACGGTAGAACACCGAAGGTGGTCTTGCGTTCAGGAGTGATGGAAATAAACTCCTTCATGACAACATGAATGTCCAGTGAGTCCAAAACCTCTTGATGCATATGCAGCAAGGCCAGGTGAGTGAGTCTCTTCTGGGTAACTGTGTTACGCAGCCAGGTTTTCAGGCGACGGAGCGCCGAGAAGGATCTCTCTGAAGAGGCCACGGAGATGGGCATGGAAAGACACAGATGGAGGAGATTTTCCACGTCTTTGAAGAGTCCTCTTGTTTGCATGTGCAGGTTGGACATGTACACAGCGAGTTTGTGAACAGTGCAAAAGTCCTCATCCTTCGTAAGGTCTCCTAGCATCCTCATTTGCATGTGAAGACCAGAGACATCTATATTTCCTGGCAGCTGGAGAGATCTCAGGTCTTCCTCTGTGACAACTGACCCCTTAGCAGCAGCAAGCAATGTTTCCTCCCTGCTTGAGGCCATTTCCATGCCACTCTGGTCAAAACGGCGCTTTATTTCACTCTGCACAAGATCAAGAGCTTCAAAAAACTCTCTCCTCCATGATGCCACTCCTTTTGTTGGTACAACATCTTCAGCCTCTGTTGTGCTGCGGAATCGGGAAGGTGTCTTGCTTACCCGGCTGCCAGTGCCAGCAGGGTCAGGCATCTTGAGGTCATGTGCAGCTGCTGAAATTTTGGTTTTGTTTAGGATTTCCTCCACAGCCTTTTCGTTGCGTAGGGCATGCACGCGCCCTTTCAAGATCTTTACGCATTCCAGTGCTCCAGCAGCGGTTGCTTTTTCCCCTTGTAGAACTTTAGCCACAGCCTCGCATGGACCAAAAAGAGCTTCTGAGCACAGAAGGCCGAACACCGTCCTCGCCTTCTTCGCTTGCTTTAGAAGCCCGGAGATCTTCGTCCTCGTTTCACCGCGCACACTGCGGTCTTCCTGGAGGGTATATAGTGTCTGGAGAAGTGGGCCATACGCACGGCTTACCCTGGATATTGCGGCGGCCCTGACGCACCACCTTAGAAATAAATAGAAGGATACTTAGAAATGTTCTGTTGACTGCTGTCAAAAATATTTCACATATGAAATAAAATTATTATCACTCTGTCTGTGATAGTTTTATTCTTACTTTTAACATTGCAATATCCCTACTCCTGTTTCTTTCTTAATTAATATGTATTTAATAATTATTAGTAACCTATACATAATTAAAAGAAAAAGACTGTGCCGTTTGAAATAGAATTGAGCTGAATTCAATACATTTGAGCCATTTTATTTAATAAAATGGCTCAAATTCACAATTCGATTTCAAACGGCACAGTCTTTTTCTTTTAATTATGTATAGGTTACTAATAATTATTAAATACATATTAATTAAGAAAGAAACAGGAGTAGGGATATTGCAATGTTAAAAGTAAGAATAAAACTATCACAGACAGAGTTGCATTATTGCATTTTACACAGTTTTAATACAATCTTTTTATTTTATTTATCTTTGTGTGTGAAACAATAAATAAACAAACCTTGTTGGACACAATCCAAGTATGTTGCACTTGATGTCATCTTCCCCAAAACATGCTTCAAGAGTGGCTTTGCGCTTTGTCGATTCCCTGACGACATTGGCTATACTCTGCACAAATTGGAGTGTGTCTGCTATTAGCGGGACTTCTCTCGCCACCTCTTGTAGAGCCAGGTCGAGGGAATGGTTGCAGCAGTGGACAAATAGTGAGTTTGGACAAATTTCTTTGAGCTTTGCTTGCACCCCAGAACACCTCCCAGACATGTTGCTGGCGCCATCAAAGCAGTATCCCTGCAGCTTCTCCAGAGGAAGGTTTAAACGCAAAAACACATCCTTTACGCAATCAAACAGTGTTTGAGACGTAGTGTCTGGCGCGTTGTAAAAGCCTAAAAACTGGCTCTTCTGGGCGAGATTCTTGTCGGTGTAATACAAATTACAGGAAAACTGCTCCTTGGCTGTGATGTCAGTTGTTCCATCTGCTGTTAATCCATAGTATGGAGCACTTGAAGCCTCTGACATTATTTTACGCTGGACAGCGTGAGCGAACCGTTCCAAAATTTCATTCTGGATTTTGTCTGTCATCCAATTGTCTCGTCTCAGTAACCATTGACGGGCATCAGGCAAGTCATATGTGCGTTCCAGCATCAGCTGCCAAAACACGCCATCACGGTGCTCCAGGCCTCGCATCGGTAGAGCCTCACGGGCCAAGAACTTTACAGACCGAAAGGCCAGCTCCAAAACTGTCTGTGCAGTCTTCTGATCTTTGGCAACAGCTTGTGAGAGCAACGCATTAATTGGTGTTTGTTTTAATGCTGCCAGTTTGTTGATGGCTTCTGTTACAAAGGGTCAGATTAAACCGAATATATGTATTTATTGATTGATATATATTGCATAATATTTGTATATCGTTTGATATCCCTTGTGTATTCTTTGTACATATACACGGAATATCCCTTTAACCTAGTAGCCTACAGACCATAATATTTCGTTCTCTTATTGGATAGCGTGCCACCAGCGCCAGTGTCTTACCCCCAGAGTCGAGTTCAAAGCTACCGTCAAGGCTTGTCTCAACATGCCCGGTTCTGCCCAGGACTACGAGACAGGAATAAGGCTGGCACTAGATTGTTCCCCGTACATATAAATATGGCGCAGGTGAATACAGAAGTAGTTCAGTCCGCAGTTCAGTCCGCAGTCCGTTCAGTTCAGTCTTAGTAACAAGTGAAGCCTCACCCACTATGCAACGTGCGGTGAAGTAGGGCTCGTATTGCCCCGAGATAGAGTCTTGTTTATCCTAATACGTTTGTTCAACGTATCGTTCGCTCCTTACTAGTAAAAGCCTTCATCACGAGTCAAAGACCAAGTGAAGTGAGCAATTGTGTGTCTAAATAGAGCACTTATAGCCGCGTGCGAATAGGATAGTAAAGTATTAGAGCCTAGTTGAGTAACGTCAAGTTCGACTTAGTTGATGTGAAGTACCGCGCACCGGAGGATCTGCACCGGTGAATGCGGAACCCCTTTCCGGCTGGAGGATTATTATTATTGCTTTGGACCATGCTGTTGGAGCGGATAAGAATCGTGGATCTACCGTGAGGACCATCATTCGAGCCCGTCTCTATTGGAGAGGCTGACCGGCTTCCACCTGTGCTGCACGCATACTGGGATTACAGTCGCTGCCTTTCGTCTGCTGAGCAGGGAGTAATATACCGCCTCCGGGAGCCTATTGAGTCCCCGCTGACCCATACTTTGCATTAGAGCATTGCCTCCCCCTGCTGGCTTACAACCGGTGGAACCCCCTACCAGTATCCCCTAGATATAATTCCTAATATTCAAGTTGTATAATTACCTCCTGCGTAACCAGAGAATGGACATTCATTATTGATTTGCCTACGCACATTCCTTTGCCTTATAAGCGCATCTAGAGTGAAGTATATTATGTATTATTGCTGCTAATAAATACTTAAAGACAACTTTGTGTAGAACCGATTCATTGTGGGGAAGTGTTCTCATCATATACTCGTGTACGGTATGGCCAGTATAATGTACATAAGACGGTAGTGGTTTAATGATACCATACTTGATTAATACAGTCAGGGAATTGTACCCCTCAGTTACAGCTTCTATATGTTGATGCGACTTCTCGTGCTCCCTAAATTTTTCCCCTGCCTTTCGCCAATTGTTAAACCCTACTTTAACAAAAGTCCCAGGCCCCCTGATCCTGTCTGCACTGACGAGCTTCTTCTCCATAGCAGAGCAACACAAGAAGCACACCGCCGTATCACTTTGTCTTAGATAGTGAAGCCATGTCCAGCGTTTAAACCACAATGAGTTAAATGATCGAGTGAATGTTTCCGTTCCAAACCGCCTGGCAGGGAATTCAAACTGAGTGGGCTGGAAAGGCTCTTCGCCGAGTCCGACGCCATTGGCATTGTCAATGGAGTGGTTGTTGACAGAGACGACAGCTGTCACTGACACTGGCTGTGTAACCTGTGTTCTCTCCTCCGGAGGCTCCGGGATGCTTCAGCCATGTCCTCCAACACACAATATTTAATACGTATTCATCTGACTCTGCTGGCACAGTTGTAGTGCGGGGGACATCCAGGCTAACGTTAGCTACTAACTGTCAGTTAACCAACACTGTCAGTTCGTATTATCTTAGGTTGATGTTAGCTTGCCGTTTACCTAGGTGTAGCAAGCTGGTAAACAAATGTTTAAAACATACCCGTGTATTACTACTGGACTATTCTCCATATGGTTAACTCAGGTAAACTTAAAATATTATGTTATGGATATTAATAATATTATTAAGAGGAGGCAGCAGGCCCCTCAGTGCAAAACCCCACTCTGTAGCTGAAGGCGATGGAGTGGAAAGTCTCCAGTTTGACAGGTACCTGCAACATAAAAAGAAAATACATTAGAGAAGAGAACTGGGTATGGAAAATGACATGAAAATAGACACAGACTATAAATAGCTAATGCATCTATCTACTTACCTACAGTACATGGTGAATGCTAAGTAAAGACACAGAGAGAGCAGTCTATTTTAGTAAATTTGTTGCGCCTTTGTACTCAAGTTTGCATTTTGTGAAGGGATCCTGGTACCTCATACTGTCTGTGT
This sequence comes from Notolepis coatsorum, assembly GCF_963971535.1. NCBI lineage: Eukaryota > Metazoa > Chordata > Actinopteri > Aulopiformes > Paralepididae > Notolepis > Notolepis coatsorum. Next base: position 64,836,742 of record NC_140171.1, read on the forward strand.
TGGTGTTGTTGTTACGATGAAAAAATAAATGAAAAATACATACACTGTAATGCTGCAACAATTACCAATGTGTTTTTACACAAATGGCTTAATAAAGGAATCGGAATCTGAATCTGAATACTCGGCATGTAAGACATGGGAGGGGTCCGAGACTATTCTATTGGCTTGCCTTAGAGTAGCCTGTTCAAACATAGACTGCAGGGATGGGTGACCTTTCACCCCTATGATCTTCCATGCGGTCTGCATCAGACGGACCAGTTTGGACTTTAATTGTACAGACAGGTTACCAAACCAAGCTGTAATACCATATCTGATGAGACTCTCTAATACAGATTGGTAGAAAAGTAACATACATTTTTTATCTACACCATGCACTCTAACGTAACGTAGTCGTTGTTGTAGTCTGCTACACAGGCTATCTACATGGGTGTTCCAGGTTAGTGTGTTATCGACAAAAATCCCAAGATATTTATATGAAGAGACCTGTGAGATGGACTGTGTGTGGATGACCACAGGCCTGTGGTCCCCAACACCTCTGGGGTCAAACACCATCTCCTCAGTCTTCTTAACAGTTAAAACCAGACAGTTATTGTCGCACCAGTTTACAAACCTCTGGATTTCCAAATAATAGTCAGCTAGGTCACTGTCATTCTTAATTAGAACTAAAATGGCAGTGTCATCAGAAAATGTTATGAAGCGGTTGTTAGGATACAGTAGATGCTTCTGCACTCGTTTGTATATAAGGTAAAAAGCACAGGTGAACTTACTATACCCTGGGGAGCTCCAGTGCTCAGGGTTCTAGATTCTGAAAGAGTGCGTTAACACTGACCCGCTGTGTACGGTTAGTTAAAAAGGAATGATACCATCTTATAATGAGAGGGTGGACATTAAGCCCATTCATCTTCTCAATTAAAAGGTGCGGCTGTATCGTATTAAAAGCTGAACTAAAATCTACAAATAAAAGTTGGACATAAGAGGTAGGATCATCTAAGTGCTTAGATATAAAATGAACCAAGGCTGAGGCTGCATCATCAGTACCTGGGGGTCGCGGCCTGAAAAGTTTGGGAACCCCTGAGTTAGACAACAAGTGATGTGTGGGGGAGATGTCAACTACTAACTAACAGTTATTTGTAGACATATGTCTGACTTCAGTATAATTAGAATTACCTGTGTCCATAAAAGAGCCAACATCACTTTGCAGGCCAGTTTGTGCTGCTGCCGGGGAAAAAGGCAGGGGAGAGCTCACTGATGTGATTGATTGATTGATTGAAAACTTTATTAACAGATTGCAGAATGGGTACAGTACAGTACAGAGAGCGACAGGTCTTAACGGTTTAATTATTTTATTCAGCGACATTGCGTACACAAACTTATTGTTAACAAGAAGCATTACACTAACGCTTTCTTCTGATGAAATGAATGGACAAGAGAGCCATACGTCGGCCGTCTAATGAAGTTAGATTTGACACGTTTTAATATATACACTTTGACTGCTGAATTTACACGTGGAACTGGACCACAGCCTGATTCAAGGTACTGCAGTCCAAACCTCTCCCCGTGGTCTGACAGAGAGGTGGAGCGCTGGGTATTTGATTAGCCAGGATAACGACCCCAAACACAGCGCTGCCAGAGTTTGCTTTGAAGCAGAGGGGATCAATTGGGTCAAAACGCCCGCTGAATCTCCAGATTTTTGGCACATTGGACAATATTGGACATTAATAAATTAAATGTAATGAACTGACATGAAAGAAGTAAAACGTTAGAAGAAGTAAAAAATTAGAAAAACAGGGATTCGAACGCGGGTCGTCCGCGTGAGAGGGAAAAGGACTAGCCATGAGACCACAGTGCCAGATAAATAAAATATCCATTATATATCCTCCAATGAATGAACAAAAAGGCGCGTTGGGCAGTTGTCACCAGCTGTATGAGAGCGACAGGTCTTAACGGTTTAATTATTTTATTCAGCGACATTGCGTACACAAACTTATTGTTAACAAGAAGCATTACACTAACGCTTTCTTCTGATGAAATGAATGGACAAGAGAGCCATACGTCGGCCATCTAATGAAGTTAGATTTCACACGTTTTAATATACACTTTGACTGCTGAATTTACACGTTTAACTTATTCATTCTTTAATTCAGCAACATTCTAATCGTGCAGTTTGTAGACATACTGTAGGACGTTGTGGCATCCTACTGTATGAATGAAGTCACCAGCTGTAATGGAACTGAATGGAACTCGAGCTTTCAATGAATGAACAAAAAGCCGGTGCGTCGGGCAGTTGTCACCAGCTGTATGAGAGCGCCCCCGCTGGTCATTGTTACCATTAACCATGCGCAAACGGCCCCCAAAAGGCCCCCTAACAGTGGTTCCAGGACTAATCCTGGCTGTATCTGTAGGCACAGGGGGCAGCATTAAAAAAATATATATATATATTTTTATATATATATAAATATATATATATATATATTTTTTTTTGCTTTGAAATATTATAGTGAAATATTTTGCACTGTTGTCGCATTTATCTTGTTGAAATCCTCCCACAGGTTATTTTTACTACCACATATTTAATTGAGACCCTTTATTTGTTTGTTATTTCAATTTAGCTGGAAATACATTGCTACATCATTCAGTAACATTTGCAGAGCCTTATAACAAAAACATTATTACGGTCACCATTGTGACCAGTGGGATTAATCAACAAATTTTATTATTTATTTTTCTATTTCATTGAACATTGCACATGTTTTTTACTCAAAATGTGAGTATTACCAAGTCAACTTGTGTTCTTAAAACAATGACAATAAACATAGTTTTATTAGGTTGAAATAATGTGGTTGTGTACTTATTTGTCTGTTAACTTATTATGGATTGAAAACTGAAAACCTTAATGCACAGTAACTGAACTCAATATTTTTAAGTTCTGGTAACTTATTATTATTTATTTTTTTACAGTGTAGTCTTGCGATCAATCAAAACGTATTTACACGATATACCTCACATTCACCCTCCATTCACATCCTGGTGTTCTCCTGGTGTTCTACATTAGGCCTGTAGGTGGAGCTATGACAGCACACGTACAGTACAAACACCGATGGTGTGTGATGTGTCCAAAAATGAATTGGCAAATGTGAGTGAAATGGTCGCACTGTATGCAGCTGTTTGTCTGCATTGCATCCCCCCCCCCCCCAAACTCAGATTTAGGGTTGATACAAGCATCATAATAATATTGTTAATAATAACAATAACAATAATGATGTAATAATGTAAAAATTATCATTAAAAAGACCAGATTATAAAAAAAAAAATTACGATGCATGGAATATTGTTGAGGCACACTAGTTACAACTATATTTCAAACAGGCACTCCATGTCAAAAAGGTTGCTGACCCCTGTACTAGACAGACAGACAGACAGTAGATTACAATGATGTAGTTTTTGGATGTTTTAGATTAGATTAGATTCAAATGTATTGTTTCATCCTCTTACCCATCGGGCAAGCATGGGGCTAGTTTTGGCATGGGGCTTAGTTGATTGCATACTGTGGTGGAAAATAGCCGAAGTGTTGACAGAATCCGGCTATAGGGCGACAATAATGTGGTCAAGAGGCATGGTTTCTATCTTTTGCCTTTAACTGGAGTGGTTTCTTTATTCACATGGTAAGAGCAGTAACATATGAGTCCTCCTCGTGAGAGGTAGGTGGGGGAAGAGAGATCGAGTAGGAGGAGACATATCTATTTATACTCGCCACCTGGTGGTGTCTTGAGTAGCTCCGCCTAGAGCGCCCTCCATATACAGTTAGACAGTTAATAACAATCCTACCTAGAACCTCTGACTTCAACACTCCCACTTAGGTTTGTATTAGCATACTGTGTAACTTCTTCGAAAGACATTTTACAAAGGAAATAATATACTCCAAAAACATCAAAAGAATATGGCAGTCAATATCTACACACCAAACATGGCCTCTGCAAATCTCTTCAATTTCAATTTGGAAGCAGGTTTCGTCATAGCGTCTGCTACCATGTCGTCCGTTGGACAATACATCAGTGTCATCCTTTCTTCTCTGATGACAGATCTGATGAAATGGTATTTTATATCGACATGTTTACATCTCTGTCGGCACACAGGGTTTCTAGCAATAGCAATGGTTCCCTGGTTGTCCTCGTAAACAACCATCTTCCTATATACATAGGTATCCATCCATTCGAGCAGTTGTTCCAGATAGATACACTCCTGTATGGTCATAGCTAGAGCCATATATTCGACTTCACAAGTTGATAAAGCCACGGTGGGCTGCTTCTTTGTTTTCCACGAAACCAGTGAGCTGTCTGCGTTTAAACTCACACAATATCCGGTGGTACTCCTTCTATCTGTGGTGTCAGCTGCCCAGTCTGCATCACTGTAGGCTTTAAGTCCTAGACCCTCGCTGCTCTTTCTGAAACACAGTTGACTGTCTGCTGTACCTTTAAGATAACGAAAAACATGTTTTGCTTTGATCCAATGCTCCTCTGTGGGGTCAGCGAAATGCTGTGACAGTTTGCTCACTACAAAACATAGGTCAGGGCGGGTACATGTTGTTAATCAAATTAGGCTACCCACAGCTTCTCTATACATTTTTACATCTGTCAGTTTCTGAGAATCCTCCTTTTTGATCACATGGTGTTTCCCTTGATCTACATTCTTGCATGTCGAAACGTTTCAGGATCTTTTCCACATATCTCTTCTGGGATATTTTTACACAATTGGCAGACTGTTCATACCTAGAAAATGCCCTCCCAAGGTCTTTCATTTTTAATCTGGTGGAGAGCATCTCTTTCACCTGTGCTAGGCTTCTGGTGTTGTCTGCTGCTATGATCAAATCATCCACCCAAATGACGATGATCACTCTTCCTGACTCCTCTGACTTCCTCGAGTAAACACAGGGGTCTACTGGGTTCTGTAGGAAGTGATCTTCGATAAGGCATGTATGAAGCATCTTGTTCCAATTTCGCCCAGACTGTTTCAGGCCGTAAATGGATTTTTCCAGCTTACACACTAGCTTCTCCCCTCTTTTTGTAACCCTCAGGTTGTTCCATGTATATCTCCCTATCTATGGGTGCGTGCAGATAGGCTGTTTTCACATCCATCTGATGTAGAATTAAATTGTCCTCAGCTGCTTTCTGCACCACTACCCTTATACTGGTCAGATTGGCTGTGGGGGAGAATGTTTCACCGTAGTCTATCCCCTCCCTCTGACTTTAACCCTTAGCTACAAACCTCACTTTGTACTTATCAAGGCCTTCAATACCCTCCTTGATTGAATACACCCATTTTCCTCCCACTGTCTGTCTGCCCTCTGTTAACTTGGTTAGCGTGAAGGTGTGGTTGTCCTCTAGGGACCTCATCTCCTCATCCATTGCTCTCTCCCATTTACTTGATTCAGGGGACACTATGGCCTCTTTAAAGGTCTGAGGTACCCCACTAACTACCCTGTAGCAGTAATCAATGGTGGTGGGTGTACTGTCCTCCTCGTCACTCCCTTTCCGAGCATAGTCTGTCAGATACTTTGGGGGTCTGTGTTCCCTTGAGAAATACCTCCCACTGCTTGGGGCACTTGACGTCACCCTCGGGTGCTCCTCGTCATCGCCCTCTGGGGATGGCTGACTGTCTGCCTGCACAACCGTGTTAAGTACACTGGGCTGATGTGTCTCTGTTTCTACACGCCTTACTCTGGAGTCCAGCTCTGGCTCCTCTGTCTGTGTCTCGCCCTCACATGTTGTCTTTGTGACAAACTTGACTAGCCTGTGTTTCTGCACTACCCCTTTACCGGGATAATAAACCAGGAAAGCGGGGCTTCGCTTGTCATGCCCTACAAAGAGTCCTTTTTCACATCTGGACTCGAGCTTTCCTCTGTCCTGCAGGTACGCATAACACACTGATCCAAATCTGTGCATTCTGGCTAGATTACACTTCTTTCCTGTCAGTGCTGTATACGGGGTGGTGCCCGTGTGCTTATTAAAGCACCTGTTTCTGGTGTAAGCGGCTTCTTGCACCGCATAGTGCCATAGGCTCTTAGGTAAGTTACTATCTACTAGCTTACACCTAGCCATCTCGAAAAGAGTGCGCCATTCTCTCTCTGCCACTCCGTTCTGGTGTGGGGAATATGGACATGACATCTCGTGTCTTATCCTGTTCCTCCTCAACAGTGATTTGTGAATTCGGTTCCGTTGTCGGACCTCAAACATCTCACGTTACCATAAGGGGCTATGTCCGCCAGGAATTTTTCCGTGGCCTGGAGTGTGTCACTCTTTGCTTTAAGAAAGTAAATGAACACTGCCCCTGTGCACACGTCTATACACCTCTATGTCAAATCGCGTACCGTTGGGCTCTACAAGAACATTTTTACGTTCAATGAAGAACACTCTGGCACCGTTCGCAGTAGCAGCTATTACAGAGAATAGTCCTTGTGGGAACGATGGTACATAGAGAGCGTTCTTTAACGTCACTGTATGCCGGCGCCCCCCGCTGTCCATGAGGCATATCTGTGCGTCTCCTCTCTCTTTCGCCAGCCCGTAGGTGCGCTTTCTGTCTGCCAGCTCCATGCTGTGTCTCTCCGGGCAGAAAGTTCTGTCAAAGTTCTTGAACCGACTCCTGTCGTTGATGACATGGGACGACGCACCTGTGTCAACGATCAGTCCCTTCTTTTGGGCCTGTTGCAGCTGCATTGGCCTGGTGACGTACGCCGTCTGCGCCCTGGGGATAAAGCCCTCTCGTTCCGCTCCTCTCCAGGCGTCGCCTTGATCCGTCCCACGCCGACCATCACCGCCATCTTGTCCATGGGCGTGTCGCGCGCCCTGGTCACGTTTCTTCATGCACGCTCTGCTTGCGTGCCAGTGGATCTGCAGAAGCCACACCAGATAGTCCTTGTGCAGTTACCTCTCCGATGGCCTTTCTCTCTGCATCGACAACACGCCAGCTCCGTCGTGGGCCTGGTCTTTTCCGTTGGCGTCGCTCGGGCCTTCAACACCCTCTCTCCCGTCTCCGCGGCGGCTGGGTGGGTATCTTCTGAGGCCTCGAAGTTTCTTAGCTTGGCCTTGAACTGTCTCAGCGTCATGTCCGCTGAACCGTGTGTTACCAGGAGTGTGAACGGTTTGTACAGCTCCGGTAGTCCTCTCATCATCATCGCCATCATTAGCCCATCGCTTGGTGCTTCTCCGGCACTCCTCAATGGTGTCGTGATTTGCTCCGCTCTGTTGACGTATTCGGTCACAGTCTCGGTGTGCCCCTTCCTCAGGGCTGTCAGTGCTATGTAGAGGGCCATGACTCGGGGTCTTCCTCGCCCGATGTAATGCTCTCTCAATACCTGCAGGCTTTCTCTGCCTTTGTCTTTAGTGTCGCAGAATATCAGCCCCAAGCTGGTGTCGTCGGGCAGTGGCACTAACTCACAGTATGTGTCTGCGTTACGCTGGTCGTCCAGGGATTGCTCTTCCGCCGTCAGGTCTCCCGTGGGGGCTGCCAGGATCGTCTCCTTCAGTTCCGCACCGTGCATGCAGCATAGCATGCGCTCTTCCCAGAGCTCGTAGTCCTCTGCTTTTCCATTGAATGAGGGCCATTTGTTCCTCCCTCTGGTCGCCACGCGTTCTAAGACGGGGTTCTCCCCCTCGCCTCCGTTGTGTTCAGCAGGCGCCACGCTTTCTAAGACGGGGTTCTCCCCCTCGCCTCCATTGTGCTCAGCATGCTCCGTCTCCCCCGGTGCCGCCTCCTCGGGACTCTTGGCTGTTACCTTCCAGTGACTCCCGGCTGCTACCTTCTTGACCCTCTTGTGAGACTTCTTGGCTTTCATGTTGCTCTTTGATGGTGGGCATAGTTTTAGCTCCTGTTGGCCTAGCGGCTAGCCACGCGGTACTCCCGGTGCTAACCTAGCCTATACTTTAGCTAAACTTGCTACCCTTATTATTTCGCCCCGGCGTGATCTGGGCCCATAACCTGTTGACAGAATCCGGCTATAGGGCGACAATAATGTGGTCAAGAGGCATGGTTTCTATCTTTTGCCTTTAACTGGCGTGGTTTCTTTATTCACATGGTAAGAGCAGTAACACATGAGTCCTCCTTGTGAGAGGTAGGTGGGGGAAGAGAGATCGAGTAGGAGAAGACATATCTATTTATACTCGCCAACTGGTGGTGTCTTGAGTAGCGCCGCCTAGAGCACCATCCAGTGGAAACAGTTATATATACAGTTAGACAGTTAATAACAATCCTACCTAGAACCTCTGACTTCAACACGAAGCTAATAACTTACTCAGTCTGAATGGACTTGGTTAATACGATTTATTAACTCAATAAAGATTTTTTAGAGTTTAGGCTGGATGACTCTCAACGAGGTGGTTAGCTAGGACACCCGGAATGAGAGACCCCCCACCGGATCTTGGAACATCTTTATACAAAACTGGAAAGGGTGGGGGTCAAAGGAATGTAACATCTTTGGGGACATAATATGGGAAGGTGAGAATGGAAGGAATGGGGGTAGGGATGTGGATAGGAAGGAAAGATGAATAGGATCAAAGAGAGAGGGGGAAGGGGGTCTTACAGTATCTCCCACTGGGCGTGCGCTCAGCAGCTCACCGACCAATGAGAATTAGCGCTTTCACGTTGCTAGGAAGAGTTCTGTGCCGCTGTGTCAACCCTCTGTCTGCGCGCTGCGTGATTTATTTTCGAAGACGATTTGAAAATGTCTACAGCAGACACTCCACCGCGTCCTAAAAAGACAAAACGCCTCCAGAAGTACAGACCTGAGTGGGAAGAGGCAAATCCCTGGCTTGATACTGTCAGTGGAGATGTTTACAAAGCAAATTGTAAAGTATGTAGGCGTGTGTTTTCTGTGGCACATGGTGGACTGACTGACATCAGACAGCATGCATCAGGAGAACACCATTCCCGAAAAATATAAGGACGCAAAGGACCCAAGCACAGGTGTCACAGTTCTTCATGACTGAAACATCTCCTGAGATTGATTAGGTATGGGATATTATTAATTACATCTTATTTATCTGGTTGTGTTTTTAACTAGATGTCAGTATTTCTATTTACCTGCCCTGGCAGCGTGAATATTAAAGGCAACCAACTTGTGTTCAGCTTTTCGTTCAGCGTTTCTCTGATTGGCCACACGGCCAATCAATCAATCCACTAGCACACGCCCTTGCGGCAAGAGAGACGCGTGGCAGAAGCGCTGGTCGAACCAGCGGTGTTCTGTTGTGTGACTGTACTAAACTCTTCCACCACATGACCGACATTTGACATACAGTACACCTCCTATCTATGTTGGGATTATGTTTGGTCATGACAAAACAATACAAATCGCTACTGTTAGTAATGCTGCCACCACCCACTTCAATGACAGAGCTCTCATATTTGTGAATGCATAAACTATATCTTAAATTATGGTGATGTGTCTAATATGGCTGTCGCGAAGTAATAATTTAAGATATAGTTTATGCATTCGCAAAATATGAGAGCGCTTGTCATTGAAGGGCTTCCTACAACGGAGGAACGGCCGCTGCTGCTGCTGGAGCTGAACCGAGTCAAGCCGCGGGCGGCGCATGCAAGCCGGGGAAAAAACAACCACGTCGCCCCGCTGGCTCTTCAGCAAGGAGCCTCCACAGCTCCAGTTAACCTAATTTATACCGTAATGAATCATTAAAAAATATACCGTTAACTGGAATATGTTGTTTCTTTACACATATGTTGGATTATGTAATTGGGTTGTCATGACAAAACAATAAAAATCGCTACTTTACATCAGGGTGAACGCTGTTACACTCCCACCACCCACTTCAATGACAGAGCTCTCATATTTGCGAATGCATAAACTATATCTTAAATTATGGCTATGTGTCTAATATGGCTGTCGCGAAGTCATTGATAAGCGACAGCCATATTAGACACATAGCCATAATTTAAGATATAGTTTATGCATTCGCAAAATATGAGAGCGCTTGTCATTGAAGGGCTTCCTACAACGGAGGAACGGCCGCTGCTGCTGCTGGAGCTGAATCGAGTCAAGCCGCGGGCGGCGCACGCAAGCCGGGGAAAAACAACCGCGTCGCCCCGCTGGCTCTTCAGCAAGGAGCCTCCACAGCTCCAGTTAACCTAATTTATACCGTAATGAATCATTAAAAAATATACCGTTAACTGGAATATGTTGTTTCTTTACACATATGTTGGATTATGTAATTGGGTTGTCATGACAAAACAATAAAAATCGCTACTTTACATCAGGGTGAACGCTGTTACACTGCCACCACCCACTTCAATGACAGAGCTCTCATATTTGCGAATGCATAAACTATATCTTAAATTATGGCTATGTGTCTAATATGGCTGTCGCGAAGTCATTGATAAGCGACAGCCATATTAGACACATAGCCATAATTTAAGATATAGTTTATGCATTCGTAAAATATGAGAGCTCTGTCATTGAAGGGCTTCGTTCTACAACGGAGCACGGTCGCTGCTGCTGGAGCTGGACCGAGTAGAGCCGGCAGCGGTGCACGGAAGCCGGGGAGGCGGGGACAAACCACCGCATCGCCCCGCTGACGTTAAAAACGCGAAATAACGTTACAGCTTACATTTCCACACTGATGTACAGTGACACCCAGAGTTTCTAGTTACAGTAGTGACGCGTGAATCGAGATAGTCCTAACACTGTAACAGTGTTTATTATTAAGAGTCAGACCATAGTCCTAACAGTGTTTATAGTCCTAACACAGTATGGGCTTTGTTTATACATGTACAGTGACGAGTGAATCTACCGTTGGTTGGCTTTGTTTATACATGTACAGTGACGAGTGAATCTACCGTTGGTTGTTAAAAACGCGAAACATAATAATCAGTCAGCAGCGCTCCACTGCTACCGCAGCCCAACACAAGTGTGTTGGAACAGCAGCCCAAAACAACACAAGTTGGTTGCCCACGCTGCCACGCTTGCTCCTTGGATTTCATTTGGGACGTGGGACGGCTGCGCTTGCCTGCGCGTGGGGGCGGGGGGGAGCGGCCAATCAGAGAAAAGCCGAACACAAGTTGGTTGCCTTTAATATTCATGTGCCCTGGCAGCCAGGGGCCTACATATTGGCTGCTGATGTTGGCATAGTCTAGGCTATTTCAGTTGACTAATATGGTTGATTGTTCATTAATGTTGAGTTTTTAACCCCCTGAGGTCTAGAGTGTGTAGCTCCACCTTCTCAGAATATTCTCTTTTTTTTTGTTACATAATGTAAAATTACAGATTCATACCTTCAAAATAAGCCATCAATTGTCAAATTTGAGACGATCGTTTTCAATCAATGTCCTATCAAACATTCTGGTAAAATCCTAACTACTTTTCAGGATAGGACGAGAACTTGATCCAAGTTCATTCAGCTATCTGATGAGAGAACTACACTCCCAGAATTCAATGTGATCATTGTCACTAGAACCATTTCACACCTGGAGCAAAGGCCCAGTCATTCCTTTGTTATTCCAGTGAATGGACCCAGCAGGAGGCCTAGCCTAGCGACAAGCGGCCACTACATAGTTGGGTATTGAAAAAATGCTCATATCCAAAAGTAGTAGAGAGAGAGAGAGAGAGAGAGAGAGAGAGAGAGAGAGAGAGAGAGATAGAGAGAGAGAGATGGTATTTACAGTACTGTACCATATCAAAAAAAAATAAGCAAACCAATAACAATTTGTGGTTGTATTTCTCTAGAATGACTAGAAGACCTTCTGGGGTGGACGCCAAGCCTGTTCACACAACAGCAGGAACTTGCTGCACAGCCGCATGAATTTATTTTCATTGATGAGGCTGGATTCAACCTAAGCCAAACAACACACATTCAAATCCAACCCTAACTAACCTTACTGTCATGCACTTGTCCTAATATACTAACCTACACTGTAGCACTCAACACTTTGATGAACATTGTTAGTTACTCAGCTGATAGAGTTGTGCCCTTCCTGATGACTTGTCGTACAGAACTTGTAAGTCGCTTTGGATAAAAGCGTCAGCTAAATGACTAGATGTAAATGTAATGTGTAAATGTGCAAATGTAAATGTGTGTGTGTGTGTGTGTGTGTGTGTGTGTGTGTGTGTGTGTGTGTGTGTGTGTGTGTGTGTGTGTGTGTGTGTGTGTGTGCGTGTGCGTGCGCGTGTGTGTGAAAGTAAGACATCCTTGACTTAGTAAACTCACTGACAGCACGTGTGGCAGATTTATATCCAGCTTTTAATTTGATCGTTTGTTTGTGTGTTTCTGTGTGTGTGTGTGTCTGTGTCTGTCTGTCTGTGTATGTGTGTGTGTGTATGTGTGTGTGTGTGTCTGTGAAACATGTCTTGTACTCATTTACCTCACTAAATACAGCAATGTGTAACTGTAGATTTCAAGAGAGAGAGAGAGAGAGAGAGAGAGAGCGACATTTATAATAATTATATTATTAATTCGTTTTTTTACACAAACACACTAATAACATGATCATAACCAAACCAATTTCAAATGTATCATCAAGTACTAAATAGATTTGATCGTAATATTTATGAGAATGCATGTTTTTTCACACTACAGGAGGAGTATGTCACAGTATGACATAATCGAACATTCTAGAACATTTGTGTTCTATATGCAACAATTCTCTGAGCATTTCCTGGCATTTTTTCAGACTACAACATCAATCCATTCATCTTTCCTTGTGACAATATTGTCAACCACTGTACTAGACTGTACAAGAAATTCCTTCTGTAATGTACTGATTTCTTTTGATTTCTCTGTTTGAGAGAGAGAGAGAGAGAGAGTGTGTGTGTGTGTGTGTGCAGGGGAGTAGCTGGGGGGGGGGATTCCAAGGGCCCAGCAAATGCCCCAAATTTTTTTATAGATTGGGGGCCCCACATTTTTAATAGATTGGGGGGCCCACAAATTGATTCTTTCATGGGGCCCAGAATCTCCAGCTACGCCCCTGTGAGCGCACCTTTCTACTCTAGAGAGCTGTCATCACCGTGATGCGCGCTTGAATGAACTGCGAGATAACTCATAACTCGTACACACACGCACTCTGTCTGCCATACAGTAGTTTATGTTGTTTTAGCGTGACGTGGGTATATACACGGGCGAGGATGAAAAGCATAAGACTACTTTTAATACATAAATTAACGTTCCGTCGGGTCCTGTGTATTCTCGAGAGAGAATGATAATAATAATAATAATGCAGGACCTCTTCAGATTATATTATCAACGACAGACAGTGAGAAACACAACCCCCCCCTCTCTCGCGCTGAAGAATATGCATATTAGATCACTCAGTGATTAACACCTATGCGCTGTTTGTGTGTGCGCGCGTCCATGTATGTGCGTTTCGTGACGCGTTTGTAGTTCTTATCGCAAATGGAGATTATTACAAGCATACCATCTAGCAAGAATTAAACGTATTTACAAGTCGTATTAGGTTTAGCAAGTTGGGGGACGTATACCTTACATGTCAAAGCACTAGAAATGGCAATTTTTCTATTTTTATCGATTTCTGAAACGATGTGCTTTTTGAGCATTTAAGAGGGATTCTAATTTCTTTTGTTATCCGCCGACGGGTTCAAAGCTCCAGCGTGACCTCTAAGGGTTAAAAATCTAATAAATAAACATGTATTTAATATATATTAATCAATATAATTAAATAGTATGCCCATTTAAACTCTTATGTTGTTATGCTCATCTGGAAAACAGAATTCTTCATAATAACAGTTAATAAATACATAAATAATATAATTCATATGCAAAAATACTTAAATAAATACTTAAACATAAATAAATAAATAAATAAATAAATAAATAAATAAATAAATAAATAAATAAATAAATAAATAAATAAATAAATAAATAAATAAATAAATAAATAAATAAATAAATAAATAAATAAATAAATAAATAAATAAATAAATAAATAAATAAATAAATAAATAAATAAATAAATAAATAAATAAATAAATAAATAAATAAATAAATAAATAAATAAATAAATAAATAAATAAATAAATAAATAAATAAATAAATAAATAAATAAATAAATAAATAAATAAATAAATAAATAAATAAATAAATAAATAAATAAATAAATAAATAAATAAATAAATAAATAAATAAATAAATAAATAAATAAATAAATAAATAAATAAATAAATAAATAAATAAATAAATAAATAAATAAATAAATAAATAAATAAATAAATAAATAAATAAATAAATAAATAAATAAATAAATAAATAAATAAATAAATAAATAAATAAATAAATAAATAAATAAATAAATAAATAAATAAATAAATAAATGCTGTCCAATACTTCACTCCAGAGTGTGGGGTCACCAACAAATTGCTAGATTTCATTGAGAATCCAGATGAGTCAGCTGCCGGGATTGTAGCTCTTGAGAATCCCTTGAGAAATGTGGCTTATCATTAAATCAAGTGACAGCATTTAGTGCAGACAACACAAATGTTAATTATGGAATTCACAACTCTGTCTTCACCAACCCGAAGAAGAAACAAAAATACTGCTGCAAGGAAACTGCCATGCCCACATATTGCACAACACAGTGAAGCACGCTCTTGACAAGCTCACCATAGATGTGGAAAATGTTGTACTGAAGGTCTATGGCCACTTCTCTGTATCTGCCAAACGAAGAGAATCACTCAAAGAATTTAGTGAGTTCTGTGATGTTGAATTCCAAGAGATTCTACGACATGTCACAACCAGGTGGCTCTCTCTTAATCCAGCCATCCACAGACTAATGCAAACCTGGACTGCATTGAAGTCTTACTTCATCAGCCTGGGGGATGAGTGTCCCAAACGGCTTCAAGAGTTGTTAAAGCTCAGTGAAGACTCAAATGAGGGAGATGCATAGTGGAGGTTTACCTTCTCTTCTGCAATAATAAAGGAAGTTGTAAAGAAGCTGGAGAGTAATGCAACCACCTGTGTTGAGTTATATTCCATCATGGATAACTTCAAGCAGAAACTCACACAGAGACGAGATGACCAGTTCTGTATCACACTAGCTCACGCTCAGCGTTTCATGCATATATCTCGCTTCAGCATATATACACTGAATAATTTCACAAATGTACCTTTAAATGCCAGCATTCATCTGGCCACACCCCCATCCGCTTACCTATATAAGCAGGGATGGTGCCACACACTCATCTCCTTCTCAAATTTCATCACAAGCAACATGTTGCTCATATGCCCACTTGACGTGGAGAAAAATATTTGCTGGAAAAGCAATGTTTACGAGGAAGGAAGAACAAGGAGATACGTTGACATCATATCTTTATTTTCTCTCTCACTATTTTCGAGAAAATACGGCGATGTTGTCTTCGTCACTGGAGTGTCTGGAAGATGGTGATCATTCTAAAACCCTCCACCGGTTTTTGTATTGGGAGCACGCCGCTGCATGCTTCTCAACTGCAGTTCCTTGCTGTGTTGGTTGGGGTGAAACCTTTCAGGCCACAGCTGAACTGTAGGACACACCGCTGTTGTGAGAAGCGGTGGGTTTCAAGTTGGGTGAGTACTGTTGCTGGCAGGCTTCACTTGTCTGTTAGTGCTATGGGGGCTAATTGACAATGTTTATGAAAACCGGCCCCAGGCTAGGGTCCTTTGTTCAGCCTCCTAGGCAACAGAAGACCTTGGTCTGAAGACCATTATAGTTTTAACTAGTGGGCCGCGACCATTAACACTGGTGATCCCTGTGTTTTCTGGACGAGTGGGTATCTCTCTGTCACCGTGTAGCCCCTTCTTTCATATCCAAATGAGAGTATTCCTTCACGAGGAGATATGTGCATAGATGTTCGATAGCGGAAGATCTATGTTCAAGTTAGCTACACAGGCCAGTTTGGTATTGTGCTGGCTCCGTCGGGTGTTGGTAAAATCACTGTTGTAAAGCTGTGTTGACATCTTGTTTCTCTTTTCTCTTAAAAAGTGAGGAGGAGAGAGAGAAGTAGGATGCGGTATGTGTCAACTTATGCAAAACACGCCCCTTTTAGTTTGATTGATTGTAGCCACGCCCCTTTTTGGAATTTGGAGCGTTCTGATTGGCCGAGATGTTTAAGGGGGCGGGACTTAGGGTAGGTTATTTTGAGATGATTTATGACCCCCTAGGGCTTCTCTGATTGGTCTAGGATGTAAGGAGGCGGGACATCCGGTTTTGAGGGCGGGTCATCCGGTTTTCGGAAGGGGAGGAGTTTTTTTTTTATTTTATTTTTTTTCAAAAAGAGTGTATTCCATGGTTTTCACAATATGTATTTCTGTATTTCCAAACGTTTTCAGAATATATCATCACAATTAAGTTTTACAAGGTTGAATACATTATGTGTATTCCAAAGTCTTAAGAATTTGTGTATCTTCAGAATAAAAATACAAGATGTGTTTTCTTCAGAAAGTGTATTTATTTCAAATGTGTGTGTGTGTGTGTGTGTTCAGAATATAGTTTCAAATCAATCTTCAGAAGGTGTTTAGTGTATTGTCAAAAACCTTGTATTTCTTTTCAGAAAGTGTATTTATCCCGCGCGGAGATGTTTAAGAATCCCCACCCGCGCGCGCGCGCCTGTCTCTATCCGTATAGCGTGTAGGCGATTGCTTGCTGCTGCTGCGGGGGGGGGGGGAAAGTCGTGCAGTACCGTTATGAATGGCTCAAGACGTGTATGACAGTGTGTGTGTGTGTCGTGTTTTAGTAGAGAGTCTGAAGCAACACTCTTCATTGTGTTGTATTGAGGGCAGTGATGCGCGATGTTGACGGGTGGCTGGTGGTTTTGAGATCGCTCTGCAACATCCCTCCTGCGGGGGAGTGCAGGTGCTGTAGAGTGATCTCAAAACAACAACACAGCTTTTTTAGAATGAAAGTGTAAGGTCTGTCGAGATAAGATATCTCTCTATGTCAGAACGTTTAATGGGCCAGCGACTTCCCCATTGTGTGTGTGTGTGTGTGTGTGTGTGTGTGTGTGTGTGTGTGTGTGTGTGTTTTTCAAAACGGCTACCTGTTGTAGACTGAACGACGTCTTACAGTATAAAGTATAATGCAATTTATGTGAGGCCTTTATTAAAGGAAAGTTAAAACTTGTGAGCTGAAGATGTCTCTAGAGAGAATGGAAAACCCTATTACCATGGACATCAACGTTGATGAAGATCAAACGAGTATTATATCGATGGAGAGTTTCACTAGGATATTAATAAACGCAAGCCTTATAAGTATATTCTTAGGGGGTGTAATGGGCGTTTCATTTAGCGTCTGGAAGGTTTGTGATATTATACATGACATAAATGGGGGCGTGATGTAGAAAAAAAAACTATATATGTTTCTGATCGTGACTGAAAGACTTACGGATGCAATGGCTGACAATATTTGTACACCGCATATACACATATCGGGTAGAATACATCGTATTAGGGACTTATTGAGAGCTCCTTACAGATATGGAAGGTGTATTTATAATGAAGCATGGACAACGAATGACGGAATATTGTGTCTGGAATATGAAGGAAAATTGGATAGAGTAGCAATATACAAACTGGGCCCTGAGAACTTCGAAGACGACGGAGAAAGACAGGAGATCTATTTAAGCGTACGAGAATTCTGGCAAGTGAAAAAGAATTCTTTTGAGGCGCTAGACGGTTTGGCCGCCAGAAAACTCCAGGAAGGACAGTTAATTAAACTGTTAACATGTTCCAGTGACGTAGAAGGGTATCTTGTATATTACACAGCAAGTGTCTCTATACAGAGCACCCCCGGAGTTGTTGGGGTAGGGGATATGACCATTTTCAAACGGTATGCAAAGGGTCCCTCGAGAGTTCTATTTACAGTGCCTGTGGCTACATGGCTAGATTGTCTCAAAACATGTGGCAACATCACGTGTGAAATGTTAAAAATCCAACAGGATATGGATAATTTAAAAAGACAACTCTTTCCTTACGCAGAGTCTGAGGATGAAGTCATCCATGGGGATGGGGATGGGGAGGGGGTGTTGGAAGGGGAGTGTCAAGCGTAAAAACAACCTTTAAAAAGAAAAGAAGTTACAAAGGACTTTTAAAACTCTTGACTTGACTTGACTAAGCATGGCATCTTTCAACAACGGATACAACATGGAGTCAGCTGTACCAGAATCTGCCTTACTCTACATTTATCCAACGATGGTTACCTACGAGACACCTGATCAATCATCACAAGAGACCTTATCCGATGGAGAGGATGGAGGCATAACAACAACACAAAACGATGAATGGGTATCACACGCACCGGAGATGGGTCTCCCTCAAGATCTGCCAACAGTCGAGAGAGGGCTAAGACTTACAGTACTACCGGTCGTAGTGGATGAACGAGCTGGATTCCTAGATCACCAAATGATAGCTTGCATCAAGTTACTTATGACAGAAGTTTTGAAGTGTTGTGTCGATCTACACCTCATCGAGCATTGCTATGGCTGTAGCATACAGCACCCGAGTCAGCGTCAGCATGAATGTCTATTTGAACCTACTTTGTATTACATGATTAACGAACCAGCCCTAATGACAATGCTGTGGAGTGGACAGTTGACTCCTACCATCAGTGGTCTCCTAGGACGAATGAATCTAGCCATCCCTTCCCCACTAAGAATACAGGGGATCTGCGAAGGATTGTTGTTTGAGTTTCAATCTTTTAAAAACAGCCAGTGTCTCAAGGATATGGCTAAAGAGATTCACAATGATTACCCTGAGATTGATACTGAGGCTGTCTACGATTCAGTACTGTTATTCATGTCCTCAGTGCCGAAATTACCCAAAGTGTACAGAATGTAATTTGTTTATTCCTGAAAATAAAACGGTGTGTTTTTTAAAAAAAAGAAAGGTTTCCTGTTTACTTATTCACTCGTGTATTATAAACCAAAGGGGTTGGTGGTTTTGAAAATATGGATGGTATACTAGCTAAAATATATTATGATCCTGCAAATCCAGGGTCGTTTGGGGGTGTTGCAAGGCTTAGAAAAGCTGTGGAGTTTACCACAGGAGCTAAAGTGGGAATAAATGTTATTAAAAACTGGCTAGCTAAGCAAGATAGTTATACTCTTCACAAGCCAGCTAGAATAAATTTCAAGAGAAACAGAGTATTCGTACCACGACCTCTTTATCAATTTCAAATTGATTTATGCGATATGCAAAACTTAAGTCAGTATAATGATGGTTTTAAATATTTAATGACAGTCATAGACGTCTTCTCTAAAATGGTTTATGTAAGGCCTTTAAAAAATAAGACAGGTTTAGCCGTTACAATAGCCTTCGCTAATGTTTTAGAGGAGAGTCAAACGCCTGTAAAAATTCAAACGGACGAAGGTCGAGAATTTTTCAACAGACACTTTCAAAAACTAATGAATGTATATAACATACACCATTTTGCAACAGGAAGTGAATTGAAGGCCAGTGTTGTCGAACGACTTAACCGTACATTGAAGGATAGAATGTGGAGATTTTTCACAGCTAACAACACGTTTCGTTATATAGATATGTTGCCGGATATGGTACAGAGTTATAATAACACGTTTCATTCCAGTATTAAAATGAAGCCTTCAGAGGTCAATAAAGATAACATACTACAGGTGTTTCAGAATCTGTATGGGAGGCAGCCTCTAACGCATAAAAAAACTATATTTAAGTTTAATTTAGGCGACACAGTGCGTTTAGCTCAATATAAAGCTGTTTTTGACAAACGTTATGAGCAAACGTTTACATTCGAAACATTTATCATAGTGAAGCGTTTAAAACGTGAACCAGTTGTATATATTATTAAGGACCAAGCGGGTGAAACTGTAAAAGGAGTTTTCTACGAATTGGAGCTGCAGAAGATTGTAGAGTCAAAGAACAAAACATACATGATTGAGAAGTGTCTGGGTGATAAGAAACTAAATGGCCTGCTCTATACCTTTGTGAAGTGGCAAGGTTGGCCTGCTAAATTTAATTCTTACATCTTAAAGAGTAGTCTCAGAGCTGTATAAATAAAAAATATATATAATCCTATACTTTTTAAAGACTGCACTCATAACTCTGTATATTAGCATTATGGAGGGCTTCTATGTCACGCTGCCTTCCAATGCGTGCATGTCTGTGTTCCGTAATAATAAGGCTTCGAGTTTCACTATTAATCTGGCTAAAAGTCTTCATTTAAAAGGTGAATGGCTTGTGGGGTTGGCTGAAATAACTTACCCTCATACATGGTATAATATTCCCCCAGAGTTTGCATATTATGAATGCAGACATATAGAACAACATCCTCATAGGATAGTTGAAAAAATAATCGTAGGGAGTGGTGGTTACTATAAATATATCAAGCCTTTAATAAAACTAATCACAGATACTTTACGCATGACAGGTGATATAAAAGCAGAGCTCCAGTATAACGAGATCACTAACAGATGTACTTTTAAGGGTAGTGGTGTGTATGAAGTGAGATTTTCTCCACGTTTATCATACGTTATAGGCTTGAAACCCAATAAATGGTATGCTTTGACCGACCTTGAAGCACCGTATCCAGTGGATTTGGGATCTGGTATATATAATTTATTTATATATTCTAATCTCTCGGAACACCAACTCGTAGGGGATTCATATGTTCCATTATTATCAACGGTACAGATTAAAGGTTCATTTGGAGACGTTATTAACATACATTACGATCATATTCATTATTCAAAAGTTTCTAAAACAGATATAAATACGATTCACATAGAAATCAAGACAGATACGGATCAGTTGGTAAATTATACGTACGGGAAGGTTATAGTAAAATTACATTTTAAACCTTTGGAGATAGGCTTGTAAAAAAAAAAGATATTATGGAGCAATACATACATCCGAACCGTTTCGTTAATTATTATGTAAATCAGGTGGGACACGGCTTAGCGGGATTTGCAGGGGCGCCTGTACAATATGGTAGGGGAGTAGGGTCTATTTTCAAATTTGTTATGCCTTTTCTTAAAACAGGTATTAACATAGCTAAACCGCACATCAAAGTAGCTGCTAAAAATATAGGTAAAGAGGTTTTAGACACCGTAATACAGAAGGTCACCACTAGGATGGGGGAACAGAACGGTTCCGGTTTCGGTTTGAGACCCTTGAGAACGGCGATGTCATCTAAAAGAAGGATACCCCCTGGTTGTAGATTGACAGCTATAAAGAAGAAGTTGTCTTATAAGAAGAGACCTTTTAAAAGAAGAGTTGTTAGTCTGAGAAAGAGACCAACAAAGAAGCGTGTAAAGGATATTTTCTAAGTGAGCCATGATTCATCAACGGTCCCAAGAGTGTTCTAGATCGGAGTTGGATATTTTTACAGCCCCTTACACACAGCTATCGATCGAACAAAGTGATTATATCGAAATATCACCCATAACTGCTCTAACTAGAGACTCACCTATAGAATTTAATATAACTGGTGAAGGAGAGCGTTACTTGGATCTCAACAATACATTACTATGCTTAAAGGCCAAAATTACAAATACAGATGGAAGTAACTTGGCTGCCGACGCGAATGTCTCTATAATTAATTATCCTTTAAATACCTTTTTTAGCCAGGTAGATGTAACTGTCCAGGATCGTTTAATCAGCCAATCTAGTTCGACACATCCTTATAGAGCTATGATTGAAACATTACTGAATTATTCCCCCGATAGTTTAAAAAGTCAATTTACAGCTGGTTTATTTGCTAAGGATACAGGCGGTGCGATGGAAGATATTCGTCTAGGAGCTGCGGGTTTAAATAAAGGCTTAAAAACCAGGGGGCAAGCATGCGCTCTATCGCGAGAGTTTCATCTACTGGGTGGAATCCATTCGGATATATTCTCTAGTGATAGATTATTGTTAAATAAAGTGGATTTAAAAATAAAACTAACTAGAGCTAAAGACGATTTCTGTATAATGTCTGCGGCTGCTGGAGGGTTCAAACTACATATTATTAGTGCTACCTTATTTGTAAAAAAAGTTGTTGTATCCCCCGCTGTACAGTTGGGGCATGCTACGGCTTTACAAAGGGGAAATGCTTTATACCCTTTAGCGCGAATTAATGTAAAAACCTTTTCAATCCCTATTAACTCTCGGGTATCAACTCATGAGAATATCTTTCTAGGGTTGTTACCAAAATATGTCATAATAGGCTTAGTCGAGCACGAAGCTTATAATGGCACACCTATTAGAAACCCATTCAATTTCCAGCATTTTAATTTAGAGTATGCTGCCTTAAGCCAAGACGGTCGACAGATCCCATCGAAAGCATATCAGCCGCAGTTTACACAGAGAAACGCTGTTCGTGAATATTATAGCTTATTTTCAGCCACGGGTCGTCATCTGAAAGATTCAGCATTAATTTTCGATCGAAGTGATTTTCTAGCAGGGTATGGTTTATATTATTTTAATCTAGATCCTGATGAGGAAGGTCTAGCTTCATCCCCCGCTTCAACAGGTAATCTACGGCTGGAGATGAGATTCCAAGAACCGCTACACACCACAGCTACTCTAATCGTATATGCGTGTTTTGACTCAATTCTCGAAATCAACGACCGTCGCCAGGTTATGCTTGACTACTATTAAGCTATGAATAATGTAGAACTAAACACGTTATGTACATCCTTGTTGGGGTCTCGTTTCCATGGTGTTTGGCCTTGTAATGAGTTGAAAAACAATTTACAGAATACAGGGACTAGACCTTTTTATTTTATAGTTAATACAGATCCTAGCAATAAACCTGGTGTACATTGGCTCGCTGTGTGCCTTGATAACGAACGAGAGGGTGTTTTTTTCGATTCCTTCGGACTCAGCCCCAACTCTAAAGCATATCCTTCAGACATTACTGAATTTCTACAAGAAAATGTTACAGAATGCTATTATTATTCAACACGTAGAGTGCAGAATGAGCTCTCGGCCTTTTGCGGACATCACTGTGTATATTTTTTATGTCAAAGAGCGAGAGGATGCAGTCTTAACGACATCATATTTAAACATTATACTGGCGATAGCCTGAGAAACGATCTCCTTGTTAGTCGATATGTCATGAAATATAAGAATTGTATATTAAAATGTAAAGGTAACCATAGACAAATCTGCTGTAGTTTAAGAATGTTAAATGAAATGTTAAATGAATGTATGTAACAAAAATAATAAAAAAAGACACATGTTGAAAGTATTTCATTTTTTTGTTGTTGTTTTTATTAAAAAAAAATACAAAACATTAATGCATTTCATATAGAGAGCCAATCTGTAACCGTATCATTATTATTACATCGCTTTTTTCTACGGGTGTAATAATTTTCTTCTGAAAAGACATTCTGATTCTTTAGAGAATTCAAAGAGGATTGTGCCTCTTTATTTGCAATATATGATAGAGGTATATTAACCTCTGATAAGGTTTGTAGAAATAAATCATAACCAGGGCCGGGTGCAGAATGTTTAGAGTTACTAGTTAACGTTTTTAAATAATCAAGCATATGCGAGCCTTTTATAGGTACACCGTCGCTAATAAATTCGCCTTTAAGATTCCATGATTCAGTGGGTAGAATTTTTAATTGTTGCATAATCATACGTGCTTTTATTTGACTTCTAACGGGGAGTGCAGAGACTAATTGGTCAATATCTTGCGGGGTTCTGACCTCAGCCGCTTCTATCGGTACTGTCATAGGTAAAACTGTGGGTGTAACATGTTCTTTTTGTCTGAGTAAACCTAGATAACGGTGTAGAAGAATATTCATTCTCTTAGATTTATCCGAATCCGAGGCGTAAACAGCCGGATTATGTAATCGTGATGCATTGTTGTTAATGGGAGGTAGCACCTGTTCCTTTTTCTCTGTAATATCGTTCAGAATATTATACATTCCTGAATGTAATTTATCTGACGCTTTCTCAGTGATATTAATAGGATTTGTAGAGACAGGGTTCCATTGACTCTTAGGAATTAAAATCATCTTCTGCATGTTGATCCTTATTAGTTATTTTTTAAGGAATAAAGATGTTAAAAATGGAAGGGCTACGCTTAGTAGCGGTAGAAAAAAACCGTCGCCAGTCTGCATAAGCTTTTTCCTCTTCTTTGACAAATTAACTTTGTTATTAGCCAAAAGCTTTAGAATCTTCTTTTTTCTACGCAGTTTATGTACGTGTACTTTTTTAAGAGGAATAACCCCTTTCAAAACATTTAAAGCTATCTCACACACACACCTCAACAACTCTGGTGAAGCCCTAGTTAACATCTGCTTTCGAATGAGGGGTGAACTGTTATATAAAGCTTTCAACATATTCATATGACCCCTTATACGAATAGACATGATCCTTATTTTCTAATGTAAACAACAGGGGGTCCTTCTTGAGGTAGTAGGCCTGTTCTAAGTCGCAACTGATCAGGACAATGAGGTCGTAGGTCTATTAATAGGTACGAATATGGTTGTATAGTAGCCTCTTTGAAACTATCCAATAGGAAGGATCTCTCCCCCGGATACATTTGACCCGCTAATACTGAAAGTTGTAACCTGTCTCTGGGATTTTTAAATAAAATTAAATAGCTTGCGTTAAGACTAATTGTACGGTTGTGTTTACCTTGTTGAAAAAGATTCTGTGTAAGCATTATCACACTCATTTTGCGATGGTGTCTGTACTGGGTAAAAATTTTGGCCACTTCCATATGTTCCCCGGCTGAAAACACCATATCATCGAGAATAATTAAGTGATTCATATTCCTAGGGAATAGTGTCTCATCGTTAAATGATTCTGGCAATCCTTTGACAAAAGTGATTTTTAATGTCTTCAACAGTTCATCATACATAGGTTGATAGCAGTCATAAATCCATACGATATTATCTGGTACATTTGACAAACATTCATCACAATTTTCTAATATTTTCTGTACAAGATAGGTCTTCCCACAGCCGCTAGGACCCGCTATAATTGTGGACATGGGTAGTTCTAAACGAGGATCAAAATCATATTCTGCTGTAAACTCCATTTTTCACTCAATACCCAAAAGGTTTCGTCGTACCGTCAGAGTATAGCCGTCTTTTGTCGTAAACAACTCTGACCTTCTTCAGCACATTGGCGTTAGAAAGAGTTAAATCTTTTTTACATCTGTTTATAAGGAATTGGGGTGCAAATAGAATGTGTTCAGGGGTTGACGGGTCACGTTTTAGATATTGTTCAACTAAATTACACATAGAACCAAATGAGACCGTTTTGCAGCTATCGTAAGTCTGCGTAATTCCCTTAGCCTTCAAGACAACATTATCTTGGTTTGTACGATAGGCGTATGATTTGGGTCCACATGCTACCCAATCGATGATGGATTCGTCTGGACGTAGCTCGCTAGTCAGTTCACCTAAATAGGATCCTAAAGGTAAACTCTCATCGTCTTTAGAGGTTTTATAAATTACACTATCTGTGTCATGATATAAAACATTTTCACCAAGTTTATGTAGATAACTATACAAATGCAGACGACCGTAACCTGTTACAAAGGATGCTATGAAAATATTGGTATCTCTTTGACTGAGAAGATGTCGTTCTGTATAAATCCACTGCACTAATGCTATGTCATCATTAAGGAATGAAAAGTATTTGACCTCATATTCTTCAGAGAATAAAAGTTTGAAGAAGTCGGTGGGGTTTCTTAATAGCACTGTGTTTGGTAAATTGGTACGTTGAGCAAATTTACCCCAAAAAGAATTCAACATCAATTTGAACAGACACCTTTTAGCGGGGTTCGATGTGATTGAGTCCTTATCTAACAATACCCCCTCACGGTTATGGTATTCGGTTATGTATAGATCTTTTTCGGCCTCCGTGATCACGTCAGCGGGGTATCCACTAGCTTCTGTCTTGCCTTTCAAGAAAGCTTTAATGTACGATCCAAAGATATCGCTACTACGATCCGGGAAATCCCATACTTGGTGGATTTCAGCTACGTGATAGCCTAGCTCTATAGCTTTGTTTAACTCGGGGGTGATCAATACACCTGTTAACGAGCGTTCGACATCAGTGTGCAGACATTCACTTTCCTGATTGTTTGCGAGAGCACAAGTTCGGCATAAAGGGAATAGAAGTTTACCGTTTCCTCTATAGGGTAGTACAGGAAAAAATAAACCTCTCGGTGGGATCATCGTGGCTTTGACCAATCCAAAATAAGTGTTTAGGTCCTTGAAATCACTGCGTATAATAACGGGGTGACCTGTAGGGTAAAAACACTCTGCACTACTCATAACATGGGGGTATAAAGAACACACATCGTTATACGATATTTTCTCAACACCTGTTGTTGTATAACGTAATCTAATGGCGGATGTCCGTCCTCCATACAAAGCCTCTCTAGGATCAAAGCATTGGTCAGTCAGACTGTACGGATATTGTTTAAGGAATGCTTGAAGTTCTACGTCTGTATCTTTCAAAACATTCCAATCATGTTCCCATATAACGGTTGTGTCCAAGCCGTACGTTGATTTTAAATCATCTATCTTAGCTAAACTATCTGTATACATTTCTCCATACAGTCATTTCTCCATACAGTTTACGGGTCAAAGGATTCAGATTGTGGGCTTTGTAGCATTTTTCACACCCGTGAAAAAAGCAGCCATAAAATTCGAAAGCGTGTTTCTCTATCCCATTGTCCTGATATCCATCTAGATAGTAGGGGCCTACATGTGTCTCGCCACCATTCAAAGCATGTTTTATGGAAATACCGTGTTTTTTAGACATGTATTCGAGCCATTGTATGGATGCACTAGAAAAACATTTCTGATTTTTATAATTGGTCGGATCTGGTATGGCTAGAACGTTTGGTTTTAGATATTGTGTTTTGAAAACTCGTAAGCATGCCGAGGCTATGGTGATAGAGTGAAAAGGATCGACCGTTGTTTCTTTAATGAAATCCTCCCGAAATTTCAAACAACCGCGGCTGAGTATATCCACATCGTTGGTGCAGTAACGTTTAGCTTCTGACGCAAAATTAAAAACACCTGTCTTAACCCCGTCGTACCATTGAAAGAATTTCGCTCTTTCTGACGGTAACATTCCATCAGGGTTATAACACTCGGGTGCCGGATAGTTACCGATGTAGTTAAGGTTTTCTAGAGAACTGAATGAATGGGGAAAATACCCTTTCATTTGATCAGTAAACCCCATTGCTACGGGTATTTGACTTAATTTCATAGGTAGAAAGGAGACGGAGTCTATATAACGTTGATGAAAGGTCTTATCGTTTAAACATAGGATTTTACTACCTTGGGTGATCAGATTGGGGGTTAAACCATCCATAACCATCGGTTTTAAAACTAGATAGCTATCGAAACCGCGACTATTATGGGCTATGAAGGTGTGACGTGCATAGCGAGGTTTTCGAAAATGTTTAAGAAACTGCTTGACACAGTCAGGACCACTCCAACAATCCTTACGATTATTATTTTGACAGCAAATGAGGTACGGGACGTGAATATTATTACAGTCGACATAAGATTCAATATCGTAAAACACTAAGCTGGGAGGCTGATTAGTCTCGACGGTTAATGTTTTGAAATAACATTTATGATCCCGTTTGGCTATCTCGTTAGGTAAAGGATCCTTACAGGTGTAACAGCTAGCCGTCCTGCACACGTGTTTTTTAGGTTTCAAGGCTGCAATGTAGACGAGCGCACCACATTTTTCACATTTTTTATTAGCGTCGCAAACAGATCGCTGTTTTAGCGTGGTAGGACGACTTGCTTTATGTTGCTCATAACAGAAAGATGAATGACAAATCCTATTGCAATTTTTACATTTCCGTAGCTTTTTAGGCTTTGTATGACAATCAACGTGGTGACATATGGAACAAGTAGTCTTACATGAGTGTGCACCTTTACGTGTGTAACCCGCATAACACCCCGGACAAACGTACGATGTGCCTAGAAAAGCCTGTAGTCTTGTTATGCCGTAGTAATGCTCAGAATGTAGGAGAAGATGTAAAGTTGGCTCCGTTCCTACATACCCTGAATTATAATGCGAGAAACCTTTATCATCTCGAAAGAATACTATTATTGAACGATTTAAAACCCTCTCGAAGCGTTGTATATCGGTGAAACTCACACCTCCTTCAGGAAGATCTGCAAGTGTTTGTAAAGCATTACCTCTCTGGTAGGCAGTATCTTGATTTATAGACGGATCTAATAGTAGCGCAACGCTCGTTGCAAAACACTGTTGATCATCGGGATTTATTATGATGTTTAAGTAACAACGTTTCTTGGCTAAAATTTCGCTGTCTAACAACTCATCTATTTTTCTTCTGGCACCACCTTCACCCCTAGGCACTTGTATGATCTGTGCCATCAGATGTAAGGTTGGATCAGCGAGTATTGCATGATTTGATTGCACTATCTGTTCGAGTATCAGGTAGAAATTCTCAAGATCATCACGACCTTTAGTGAGTTTTCTATAAACCGTTTCTGGCATAGTCTCACCCATTAAAGATACCTGTATGACATCACCGTCGGTTGTTAAGTGTTCAATTCTAGTCAGAAGACGTTCCACGGTGTCCGTAATATTATTATGGAATGCAATGAAGTCGGGGGGTCCTTTCGTGGGTTTTAAGTTAAAATGTTCTCTCAGTTCTAGGTTATTATAGCGTCCGCGATTATGTATTGTAGCGCCACCTCTACCAGTTTGGATAGTAGGATTCTCAGCGTTTGAGGTAGATGCTATGGGGCTCGCTAACGATGCATGCATTTCATCTAATTCTGCAAATAACTCCTCCATTTCCGCAGAATCTTCAGGTTCATTGTCATCATCATCGTAGGTATTTCTGCACAGCAATCGCATACTAGCCTCTGTCTCAAGTAAATCGCTTGATAAGGTATCATTTTCGAGCGATGTATCGGATTGTAAGGCCAGAATACTATCCTGTGCTGCATTTATAGCTGTGCTCAAGGCAACGTTTTCGAGAGACGTTTGGGTATTTAAACGTGTAAGATTGTTAAGCATTTCTATTGACTTATTATAATCACGATTGACGCTTTCTAAATCTATGTTGTATAGCAGTTGGGGGTTTGTATAGTCATCAACTCTGGCTCTAAGCGCGTCAAGCATTTCTATTGACTTATTATAATCACGAGTGTCTGATAACCATTCGTTAGAGTTATTAGAGAACAAAAAGGCTTCAAGCTCTTCCATATCAGGCATTGAGCAGTCCAGTATATTAACACCGTTTAAATTTTCCTCCATGATTAGTTATTTAAAATAAAAAATAAAATAAAAAAAAGCGACTCCCTCCTCAAGTTAATTAGTTACAATCAATGATATCTGCATTTCTGATACACATGGCATTAGGGCATAGCACCATGGAGTCTTGCATAGCCTGATAGTACTGTACGTTTGTATTTCAGGGAGTACTGCGTTTCAAGGGTCCTGTGATGTTGTCGACGGTAGGCCTCCGGTTTGTGGTGGTGGTGGTGGTGGTGGTGGTGGTGGTGGTGGTGGTGGTGGGCGACCTCCTCGACGTCTTGTTGCTCGATGGCTTGTTGCTCGATGGCTTGTTGATCGATGGCTTGTTGATCCATGAGATTCACCTCCTGCAGTTCCGCGGGCGTTAAATCATCATCCTCGATAGTGGAGGCTGTGTAGAAACGAGAAAGTTTTAGAATACTATAATCTTAAGACACACACACACACACACACACACACACACACACACACACACACACACACACACACACACACACACACACACACACACACACACACACACGTACCTGTATTATCGAGGACGGTAATCTCGGCCAATGCTTCAAAGCCCCAGACGTCCGTATAATCTTCCTGATTTAGATGATTCAATCCAGGCGACGTAGCCGGTTTGCACACCAGCTCTTCCTCCTCCTCCTCCTCCTCCTCCTCCTCCTCCTCCTCCTCCTCCTCCTCCTCCTCCTCCTCCACCAACACCTCCACCAACACCTCCTTCACCAGCACCTCCTCCTCCAACTCTGCCACCTCGTCGATTAGATTCAACCACCCGCTTCCGTCTGTAAAAAAAATTATAAATATACATATAAAATGTATTAAAAAAAAACACACCATTTGCATATGATCCCCAGATGATATCGGCATCTATTGGATTTACTTTTTTTTAGAAAAAAAACGTAAAATAAGTCACATTTTTATAAAAATCAAACCATCCAGATATTTTGTATATTGAATAATACTTTAAGGTACTTACCAAGTGGTATTAATATGTCTGCGTATTCCCCCTGGTTTTCTGTAAGGTAGAGATCGATGTTTAAAAATAATATAGAGTTATAATCATGATTTATAAAAGGCTTTATCAGGAATCATTTAAAACGCCATGCGAGCTGTCGTACCGTTGTTATCGCGATATACAGCCATCGTAGGTATTTTGGATGTCTTTTGTTTTTCAAAAAAGATACAAAAATGGTTATAGGACCATGGTATCATTTATACAGGGGGTATTACTTCCTCTTTTTTTTTAGGCCATCCTACTTTTGAAAACGTATTTTCTTTATACTGTAAGACGTCGTTCAGTCTACAACAGGTAGCCGTTTTGAAAAACACACACACACACACACACACACACACACACACACACACACACACACACACACACACAATGGGGAAGTCGCTGGCCCATTAAACGTTCTGACATAGAGAGATATCTTATCTCGACAGACCTTACACTTTCATTCTAAAAAAGCTGTGTTGTTGTTTTGAGATCACTCTACAGCACCTGCACTCCCCCGCAGGAGGGATGTTGCAGAGCGATCTCAAAACCACCAGCCACCCGTCAACATCGCGCATCACTGCCCTCAATACAACACAATGAAGAGTGTTGCTTCAGACTCTCTACTAAAACACGACACACACACACACTGTCATACACGTCTTGAGCCATTCATAACGGTACTGCACGACTTTTCCCCCCCCCACAGCAGCAGCAAGCAATCGCCTACACGCTATATGGATAGAGACAGGCGCGCGCGCGCGGGTGGCGATTCTTAAACATCTCCGCGCGGGATAAATACACTTTCTGAAAAGAAATACAAGGTTTTTGACAATACACTAAACACCTTCTGAAGATTGATTTGAAACTATATTCTGAACACACACACACACACACACATTTGAAATAAATACACTTTCTGAAGAAAACACATC
The DNA here is from genome assembly GCF_963971535.1 of Notolepis coatsorum. Classification (NCBI taxonomy): domain Eukaryota; kingdom Metazoa; phylum Chordata; class Actinopteri; order Aulopiformes; family Paralepididae; genus Notolepis; species Notolepis coatsorum. The sequence continues at coordinate 64,867,902 of NC_140171.1, forward strand.
TTGTATTTTTATTCTGAAGATACACAAATTCTTAAGACTTTGGAATACACATAATGTATTCAACCTTGTAAAACTTAATTGTGATGATATATTCTGAAAACGTTTGGAAATACAGAAATACATATTGTGAAAACCATGGAATACACTCTTTTTGAAAAAAAATAAAATAAAAAAAAAACTCCTCCCCTTCCGAAAACCGGATGACCCGCCCTCAAAACCGGATGTCCCGCCTCCTTACATCCTAGACCAATCAGAGAAGCCCTAGGGGGTCATAAATCATCTCAAAATAACCTACCCTAAGTCCCGCCCCCTTAAACCGCTCGGCCAATCAGAACGCTCCAAATTCCAAAAAGGGGCGTGGCTACAATCAATCAAACTAAAAGGGGCATGTTTTGCATAAGTTGACACATACCGCATCCTACTTCTCTCTCTAGGAGGGTTTCAGAACGGCGGCCTGTCTGGGTGAGTGTTATATCATTGTGTACAAGTTCAGGTGATAGCTGCTTAGCTTACGGTTAGCCAGTCAGCTGTTAGCTGCGGCGTTAGCCTGCTGGGATCACTGCGTGGCCTACAGAGGTTGGGCCTACTGTTAGCCAGTCAGCTGTTAGCTGCGGCGCTAGCCTGTTGTGATCACTAGGAAACGTTAGCTTGCTGCTATCGGTCAAGGCCCAGCGCGGGGTAGCTCCGGCTACTCGCACGCCGCCGCGAGCTCCCCTCTGGTTGCGTGTGCCGTTCGCTCGGCGTCTCGCGAGCAGGGGCAGTAGCGACCGACGGTTGGAGCGGCCGTTAGCTTAATGCTACTCTGTTGAACGTGCTTTGATTATAACATGTTTTACACTCTTGACTACGACGTCATCTTTGACAGGGGATGTTCGTCGACCCTGCCCTGAGCCAGGACGGCAAGGATTGCATCAACAAATGGGACCGTAGCGACGGGTGGAGCGGCGACGCTGCCCAGATCGAACAACACAGGATGGCTGTGTTTTCTACGGTGTCTTGAGACTGCACTTCGCTGATCTACGCTCCGGGTAGGACAAAGGTTTGGCCAGACCTTATACGCGTCTTCTGGCTTTACCTTCTACATGTTTTGTAAATAACGCTGTTTTCCAAAAACGTGTGTTGCTGCAATACATTTGGGATACGACGCGAGTTTTGTGTGAACTGTCTTGTCACTGGTAATTAGCTTCTCCGGGCAAATCGGGTTGTTGTTACAGATGTGAAAATGATCTGGTTGTTGTGTGAGAAACATCATGTGTGTTTATATGTACCGTGTACTCACAACTAAGGTAACTAACCTATGAAGCTATGCTTAGTGACAAATGAGTGAAAGAATATTCTTTTCTCAGCCTGTGATGACAATGAACAGTGTGTTCACATATTAACAGGTTTCCTGTTTTAACTGGCCGTATTAAGGGTAAAGTAGGAGGATTGTGTTTTCCCCCGGTTCCCTGGGGACTTTTTTCATCCTCCTATCAAACATGTTGTTGCACTACATTGTGTCTTTGTGTGGTAGGGATGCGATGTAACCCTTAGCTTGATTGCTGAGGTTGTGCTATGACTGCTGGAGAAACGTTATTTTTCTAAAAGAAAAGATTGTTTGGTCGCTGTCGTGTGTGCTTAGCAAGGCCTGTGGCCGATACTAATCGAGAATTATGTATTCTCTCATTATGAAAAACGGCGTTCCTCTGTAGAGTGTTTTTGCCATTTTTTGTAGGTGATGATGGGTTGTGTGTGTCATGTGACCTACAACTGGGTTGGACTGGCCACAGAAGCACATGTGTATGTTGGACCGGGGCTCTTAGAGAGCCCTCTCTATTCTGTGTTTTTTCCTTAGTAAAAATCAGATAGCAGGTTAGCTCATGCGCTGTGTGAAGCTGTCAAACGCTTCATAGAGCTGACTATGACTGTGTCATATTCTCTTTTTGTCATTACATCGTATCATGGGTGTGGGGTCGTAAAGGGGTGAACTGGTAACCTTTCCTCTCCCCCTTGTTTCTGTTGGTCAGGGGTACACCCCCTGTCCTTCAAGGTTCCTGTCACGTAACGGTTCGGCACGTTACGGGGTAAGGGGGGGGGGGGGGGGGGGGGGGAGGGAGTTTCCTGGTCCCACGGCCTGGAATATTGGGCGTGTGCACCGCAGAAATTCCCCCGCCATAGAGTACGTCACTGTGCGCGTCTCTGTTGGTAGGACTTCCGTGTGCTGTTCAGGTCCATGTGATGGATCTGTTTCGGGGGGGTGGTCAGGGCTCCTCCTCACCAAGCGCCTATTCGGGCCTTCTGTGAGTTCGGACTCCTCCTTCCATGTGAGGGAGCCTCCATCAGAGTACAGAGCCTTCCTCCTCAGATTGTCAAAGTGAGTGGACCCTCTAGAAGGTGTCCTATTCTATTGTGTATGTATTCGATTCAATTCGATTATTGAGTGTGTATGGCAGGGCTATTCAACTGGCGGCCCGCGGGCCAGATCCGGCCCGCAGGATGATTCTGACCGGCCCGCCAAAGATTACATGCTAATAATAATAAAAAAAAAAAAAAACACGCACAATTGAGCCAAAAGTAACTCAATTAATGACAGATTTCATTGATAAATTGAGGGAAAACTTTGCAAGTCGATTTGATGAATTTGACATGTCCAGAGAATTGATGCATTTTGTGAGCAACCTATTTGCCAATGTAGCTGCTATTTCCACAAAAGGACAAGAGTTCCTTGCATCACTTCACATTGATGAAGGTCTCCTGCAACTTGAAATAATTGACATGCAAGCATCATCTGCTCTGAAGCAGGCACTTGAGAATGAATCCACCACAACATTTTGGATAAAGTGTATTCATGTCAAGACATTCCCCAAAATAAAAACGCTGGCAATATCTGTGCTAACAATGTTTGGCTCAACATACACCTGTGAATCCAGTTTCTCTCACATGAATGCCATTAAAACAAGCAACCGTGCCTCCTTGACAAATGAGCATTTGCATCACTGTTTGCGGGTAGCCCTCACTTCCTATGAACCCTCTTTCTCTGCCATTGCCCAGTCAAAGAAGTGCATTCGCTCTCATTAGATGTGTGTATGTAGGCTAGGCCTGTCTGCCCCCCACCCCCCTGATGTTTGAGAGTTAAGAGTGGACAATAAGTGCTAATAAGATGCTGTGATTTGCTGTTGTTGCACAGACATGAAGCACTTTTTCATAAGCTCAGCTGCACTATAAATGTGTTTTTTTGTTCAAGTGTTGATGTTAGAATGTTCAGATGCACATCATGCACTTGTTTGTTTTTTATTTTATTTTTATATTGAAATGTTGAAGAGGAGATGTTGCAGTTGTTGCACAGTCATAAATGAAGCACTTTTTGCAGGAGATGTTGCAGATGTGGCACATAAATGAAGCACTTTTTTTGAAAAGTATACTACTTTTGCAATGTAGTTAAATAAAAGTTGTGAAAATGTGGTTGCGTGTTGTGTCAAGTGTACATATATTCATAGCACGGGGAGGCGCCGTGGCAGTCCGGCCCCTGGCCCCTTGGGTTTCTGACAATGTGGCCCCCTGAACAATTTAGTTGAATAGCCCTGGTGTATGGGTTCAGTGCCTCTTCCCTGGAGAGCCCTAAAAACCAATTTTTTACATGGCTCAAGGTGCAATATATTCTTTTCAATCTGTACAGCTCGCGTGGGAAGTCTCTCTGGGGATTCCCGTCTCCTTCCTATGGGAGGGTGGTGAGATGTAAAAATGTGAAACATTTGTACCCCCGGCTGTGTAGACTGGGATACATACTGTTGGTGCTTCCTTCTTTTCTATTAAAAAAAGAGTTGGAGTTAGGAAGTGTCACACCCCTCTTGTCGTTCCCCTGGGCGCCTTGGGGATTCAATGACAGGTCTAAATAGCCTGTTCATTGATGTGGGTGTGTCCCGATGCACGTATAGTGCTAGCTCGCTGTAAACAGGCGACTGACTGGCACGCCTTGGTTGCTTGGGGTTAAAACGGCGTTTTTATAGAGCAACTGAGATGGAGGTTTTTCCTCTTCCGACGACCACATCTCCACGACCTGGGTTGGTTATCGACGGATTCTCGTTCATGTTTGGGGGATGATGACGGAATGGATCTGAACATATGTAGAGGGGTCTCACGCCCTGGGGGTGGGCCACCGGGCGCGGTTCGCCCGAACGTCTGGGTGGCGCCTTCTTTTCATGTTAAGATCAACACGCATATCTGCCCTTTCTCCTGGAGTAGGCATGTCGGCGTGGTTAGGGCACGGGACTGGTTCTGGTCACGCTGGTACGGATCAGTTGAACCCGTTGTCCGCCGGGGATGCAGATCTGCTGTTCTGGTACCCTGAGGGACTTGGGCTTTTTTCAGGGGGAAAAATGCCAGGTCGGTCCGGGTGTCACAGGGTTAAGCGCTATGGAGACCCTGGTTGGGTACGTTTTTACTCAGCACTGTCGTAATGGCTTACGGCCATGCCAACCTGTACACGCTCGATCTCGTCGGATCTCGGCCGCTACACAGGTTGGTCCTGGTTAGTACTTGGTTGGGAGACCGCCTGGGAATACCAAGTACGGTGTGCTTAGGGGCTGGTTCTCCATTCTTTTCGCTCCTCTCTCATGCATGGCGAAGAGGGGCCTGTTGGGGTGGTCTTTGACCTCCTCTGGTGACCCTGTGCTTCCTGTATTGCCAGGCCCGGTCCGAAGTAATGTTTCGTCGACCCGTAGGCCTGGGTTAACCCTTTTTTGAAAACTGAAACACTTGTACTACGTTATAGCCGGTGTATCCTATAACCCCTTTTCTTGAGGGGTTATAGGAACAACCACCGCATTGGGTAACACCAAGGTGGTTGATTCCCTGGTGTGTTGGAGCAGTGTCAACTCCCGTGTTCACCGTTTGAGGGTGCCCCTCCACATTCATGACGTCTGCCAATCGTGTCAGCCTTCTCTGCCTCAACCCCTCTGGGTGGGGGTTTTTAAATGGAGGCTTGGTCATGCAACAACGCCAGCATACGCCCCTTCCGCCGGGGCGGCTGTGTTCAGCTGTCCCCTCTGGCGCCTGTCTCGTCCGCAGTCTCCAGGCTAGGGTTAACAGCCTGTTGCCTGGTTTTTCCCCGGTGCGCTGCCTGCTTCCGTTGGTTAACCTTTTTTGTGTGCTTACAGCCATGCTGACTGCCTGTTCTGCAGGGTCAGTGTGCCAGGCGGTGTACTATTGGGGGGACAGGGCCCGCTCGGCTGAGGGGCCTTTGTCCGAATACGCTGGCGATGTGGGGGGCAGGGTCACTAAGTGCCCACCTGGTGGGGTTTTGATGCTGGCATCATGGACTTCTCCGGGCCCCCGTTCCAGGGGGTCCAGTCCCTTTGGTGGGTCTGGGTCTTCCTTCGCGCTCCGCTGCTGCGGCCTTGCCACGGGGTTGGGTTTGCCCTTGACCCCGTGATTCTGGGGGCAGTAACGAGGTTGTTTCCTCTGTTCGTTCCCGGGTGGCATGCGGGTTGTGCGTGTGTGTAGTCGTGGGGTCAAGCCACGGTCTGCTCACCCTGTGCGTTGAGTTGCTTGAGTGCCTCTTCGCACGGTCGGGTCCGTCGCCCTCCCGTGAAGCCACCAATAGGGGGGGTGCCCTCCATTAGGGTGGGTCGGGGGGGCTCGGCCCTCCCTGATCTGATGGTTGTGGGGGGCCTCAGCAGGGTACATTTGTCGAGCTTCTAGCTCCCGCTCAGCTCCTATTATGCATGAAACGCTGAGCGTGAGCTAGTGTGATACAGAACGTTAGGTTATGACTATAACCAAGTTCTGTTAACACTTAGTGAACGCTCAGCGTCTAGACGCCGCTGCGGCCCTTGATTTTTCATTGTTGTGAAATTTGTTGGGAAGGAGATGAGTGTGTGGCACCATCCCTGCTTATATAGGTAAGCGGATGGGGGTGTGGCCAGATGAATGCTGGCATTTAAAGGTACATTTGTGAAATTATTCAGTGTATATATGCTGAAGCGAGATATATGCATGAAACGCTGAGCGTTCACTAAGTGTTAACAGAACTTGGTTATAGTCATAACCTAACGTTCTACGGCTACTTAACTAAAGTGAAGCTGCAGCGCCTCCTTCCACAGGAAGCAGATATGGCAAGGGCAGAGTTCACTGCATTTCTTAACACGGCAATCTCATATGTTAAGAAATGGTTCAACTTCTCAGAAGACAACTGGCTGTTCTCACTGCAACCTCTCTCTCTGCACCATGGCACCTTGACCTTTGATGACATTGAGAAGGTGGCTAGTAAGCTCAACCTCATCCATAAAGTCAAGATGGATGAACTTTATGATGAATGCACCACAGCCAATACCATTCTGAAGAGGCTCAGAGAAGATGCTGAGGATGAATGGAAGTCCAAAGGTGTGGCCGCCAGGTGGATGGCTGTTTTTAAAGTAGCTGACCTGCCTAACATGCTGTCTATCATCAGCCACATCTTGAGCATCCCAGCATCCACTGGATATGTGGAAAGGATTTTTTCCAGAATGACCAACAAGTGGAGTGACAGCAGGAACAGGTGCTCAGTGGAGCTCATGAGGAGTGAGTTCCTGATCACTCTCAACTTTGAGCAGTCCTGTTCAGAGTTTCACAGTACTGTTTTGAAAGACAAAGAGCTACTCAGTGATGCAAGGAGTAACAAGAAGTACACTTGGAAAAAGAGGTAACACAGTGAGGAAGAGAGGGAAGGCTGTTGACTGTTTAACCCTGGTCTACACCAAAGAGGACATAAACACTTTCTGATGGACCCATGACTTTTTGGCTAAGAGGGTTGAGGGAAGGAGGATTTCTTTGCACTTTATTTTTTATTAATCTTTTAATTTGGGTCACACAAGTGTTTCATTGTATTATTGTCCTCTTTCAGTAAAAATGTTCCCAGGCTTTGTTTTTACAGCACTTTATATGCATACAGTATTATGCTCAAGTTGAGGCTATAGTTCAGCCAATTTATTTAAACAATGTTAAATGCAAATAAAGCACTTTAAACTTTAAGTATGACTAAATGCTTTCTTGACTATATATTAGTAACTGTTCCAAAATGCATAGATTTCTATGTATTTTAGGGGTTTGGGGGGCTAGCTCTTTTTAATATAAATGTCATAGATTGTTTTATTTAGATTTCATAGATTTCTATGCATTTCAGGAGTTTGGGGGGCTGGCTCCCCAAAATAATTAAATAACATAACCCTAACCCTAACCCTAACCCTACCGGCAAAAAAACATCTCGCGCACGCTCGATGACAGGTGTCCCTTATTTCGATTAGCCAATGGTGGCAACCCTACTCCCACAATACCCATAAGTAATTTGCGATTTATTCTTGAACCACTTACAGAACATAATATAAGATAAGATATTCCTTTATTGATCCCCTTGGGGAAAAACATGCATGAGTCTGGTCTCTTTTGAAAGGAAACATTCTGAACTTTCTTCCACAAAAGAATCACTTGGAGTGCGAATGTAATAGAGTTACAGAGGTTTGAACAAACTGAAATAAAAGTTTTGTTTACTTACGTCTTTATTTACTTGCAAACAGATGCCTGCAAAAGAGTTCCAGCTGAAAGGTTGGAGCTGGAAAACAAATGTGAAGCCTGAAATCTTATCTAGTACAGGTCCAAAGTTGATAACAATCCCACGGAAAATGTGTCTTTTACACATGTTTTTCTCATGTCTGTAGCGGTAATAATTGGGTACGCTTATCCAAAATGGCAGACCGCTGCAATACATTTCAACGTGCGAGCGAGAAATTCTCCAAAGAACAAACTTCTTCATCTTCTTCTCTCCCTTTATGTTATTAATCATCCCTCATGTAAGATACGTTAACTCCAGAATTTCATTGGCTACAAAAACGGTCAATCATTTTCACCATCAGAGATGACTGGTCCATTCAGGGTCAGGCGAAACCAGTCACTTCTCTGGAACTGACGCTTGTTGGTTGTTTGGTCTTGTAACACGAGATTGGAAGCACGTAATAGGTAGAGTAGGGTGTGAACTGTGGCCATATTAGGTTTCCAACAATGTGTTGGTTGATCGGCAATAACACAGCCAGGCGAGGGCAAAGTGCCGCGACCCTCGGGCCGTCCGAAGCTTAACTGGTTACAGTACAATGAAAATACGTTTGGCATCCAACCAGAGTGCAAATGTAACAGTAAAGTGCAATAGTAATATACAATGTACAGGTGATTAAACTGGATATAAAATATATAAAGTGGTACTACTGAGTAATAGTGCTAATCAGATATATGTACAGATTTGTTGTATTAATATGTACAGTGATACAGACACATAACGACACATACAGACATATGAAGACAAATAAACACACATACAGAAACATACAGACACATATAGACACATAAAGACACACATACAGACATATAAAGACATGACATATAAAGACACATACAGACATATAAAGACACATACAGACACATACAGACACATACAGTCTATAGGGCTGGGACTTTATCGCATTCATTTAGATTAATTAACTACAGAAAGAATTAAAAGTTAATAAAATGTATGCATTTAATCGCATGATGATTTTTCTTTATTGTGTAAGAATGTTACCTTTCAAAGGAGACCAGACTCATGCACGTGCTATAAGTATAAAGTATAATAAATGGCAAATAACTTTTTTTCTTAGTCTGGTTTGTTCATACATTTTTTCTAAATAAGATAAATTGACATCAATCAAGCGTTTTTTTTCCAATGGTCAACTGTTCTGGAATGTACTTGAAAGTACTGCGTTTTACTTTTACCTCGAAAGTGCTTGAGTTTACAAAAGATCCTTTGCGCTGAGGGAGGTTGAGTTTAGATTCCCTGACTAAAAGTGATATAATCACAGAATTTGCCATATAAAACTCACCTCTGCACTGTCAGCAGGCAATAGGGCCATCACGGGGGCACGGGCCATCACAGGGGCTGGAGGTGGAGGTGGATGGAGCAGGGCGCGGGCCTGGTGGCACATAGGCACTCGAGGAGTGAGTTAAGGCATCCTAAAGACAGATACAATGAGACAGTTCAGTTATTAGAATGAATGAATGAATGAATGAATGAATGAATGAATGAATGAATGAATGAATGAATGAATGAATGAATGAATGAATGAATGAATGAATGAATTAATGAATTAATGAATTAATGAATTAATTAATGAATGAAAACTTTATTTAACAGATTGCAGAATGGGTACAATACAGTACGGCTCAATACATACAATTGTTAAGGGGATGCAGACCTGAGAAAGACGTTTGTCTTGTTTCCATCAGGGTCCCCCATTTTCATTTCATATAGACATTTATGACATACACAACATACATGACATTTATGGCATAGGGACAATATTATAGGTATTTAGTACTGATACATTTGTGACATAAGCGGTATTCAAATATACAGTACTGTTACCCCTAGATCCTGACAGAGTATATACATATGATGGGGAGGGGACTGTACATTAGGAGGGGGTGGGTGGGTGGGAGGGAAATATACATACGGCGGGGAGGGAATATATACATGCGGTGGGGAGGAGACTGTCTATTAGGAGGTGGTGGGGATTTTGGGCATTTACGGTGGCCAGTTTCGAATTGTAGGTGCTCTTTAAGAGCGGTTTTGAATGTGGGCAGGGATTCACATTCCTTTACAGCTTTGGGTAGGGCGTTCCACATTGTTGTGGCATAATTGCGAAACGTGTTTAGTCCCTTGTTTGAGCCGAATCTGGGTTTAACATGATTTGTTGAGCTTCCTCTGGTGTAGTGGTTGTGGTATTCACTGACCTTTGGGAAGTATTTTGACATGTACATGGGCACCCCGGTCGTATAGTGTATCTTGAAGACCAGGCCCATTGCAAGTTGCTGTACTCTGTCGTCTACTCTAAGCCATCCTAGGTTGTCAAAGTGGGCATGGGTGATGTGGGTTCTGGGGTTCAGGTCAAGTAGTAGTCTGACCAGTTTGTTTTGTGATGTTTGTAATTTTGTTTTAAGCGCCTTTGAGGTGCTTTGGTACCATGAGGTGCACGCATAGTCATAGTACCCTTGAATGAGTGCTCCTGCCAGAGTCTTCAGGGTATTCTTGTTTACCAGAGAGGAGATCCGGTACAGGAATCTAGTTCGTTGGTTGACTTTTTTTATTACATTGGATGCCATTTTGTCACAGGAAAGATTTGCCTCTAGGATGGAACCCAGGTAGGTAATTTCGTCTTTCCTTGTGACAATATTGTCACCCACTGTAACTGAGAAGCCGTCGGTCTTGCTGAGTTTGTTATTTGAACCGAAGAGAATGGACTCTGTTTTGCCCATGTGTAATGATAGTTTGTTATCAGTGAGCCATATGCAGATTTTGCCTAGTTCCGTGCTGAGGGTTTTTTCAACCTGCAATTTGTTCTTGTCAGAGACCAGCAGGGCTGAGTCGTCCGCAAACAGTAACAAGTTGCAGTCACAGGTTGACGACATGTCATTTGCATAAATTAGGAAGAGTAGCGGTCCTAGTATGATTCCTTGTGGAACACCACAGCTCACTGTGAGGGGGGGGGGATAGAGTACCGTTTACCTCTACCATCTGTTCTCTCCCCTCCAGGTAGGATTGCATCCAGCTCACTGATAAGCTATCAAAACCAATTGCCTTTAGCTTGTCCATTAGAATGGAGTGATTGACAGTGTCAAAGGCCTTTTGTAGGTCCAGCATGACCATGCCGCAGTATTTGCCCGCGTCCACCTCTTGTTTGATGTGGTCGTTCAAATAGAGGAGGCATGTGTCAGTGGAGTGGGACGTTCTGAAGCCAGATTGGAATTCGTAGATTAGATTTTTTTCCGCCAGTTACTTTTCGACCTGTTCGTAGACTATTTTCTCCATGACTTTCGAGATGGAGGTAAGAATAGAAACAGGGCGGTAGTTGCCTGGGTCTAATTTGCTGCCCTTTTTGTGCAGAGGGGTCACTCTCGCAATTTTGAAGACAGTTCAGTTATAGAAGTTTTCTATTTGTACCTACCCCTAGCAGACTGTACAGCATGTATTGTGTTCAATTACACTTGCTTGACTTGCTCACAATAGAAACACACAGTAATACAGTAGATGCTTTGTTTTATCCTATCCTTAAGGGAATTCGTTTTGTGCCATTAATTCACATTACCTGGCATTAGCAATAGAATGACAAACAGCAAGATGCATGTCATGTCAGCATGTATTGTGTTCAATTACTCTTGCTTGACTTGCTCACAATATAAACACACAGTAATACAGTAGATGCTTTGTTTTATCAAGCGTGCACACACGGTGTTATAACCAAATAGAATAGAATAGAATAGAATAGAATAGAATAGAATAGAATAGAATAGAATAGAAATACTTTTATTATCCCGTGGGAAATTAGACACTGCAAATCGCTCAACATTTAAACATTTAGACAGGACAGGTCACAAATTAGAATAATAACACAAATCAAATCAAGTTGCCTAGGATAAGAGTAGAGTAAAATAAAATAGGATAAAATTAAATGAAATAATATATACAGAAATAAATACAGTAAGAAATACTGAGCATACTGAGCATGGGGTAAACAATTTGGTCAATATAATTATAATTTAAATCTAAATCTAACTAAATGAAATATGAACTATATATTCCAGTATTCAGTGTAACTAGGTGCAGTATGATTTAGGTAGTGTATTGTCCTCCTTGGGTTCCAATAAGACTTAGATCAATGTCTGGCAGCCGTCTCTGCCCCTTGTTGTGGAGCCTGGAGGCCGCTAGTCGCGTCCTCCTGCCACTATTGAGCTGCCGCTCTGTGCTCAGTGATGCAGTGAGGCACAGTGTAATAAATAACACAAATAACGCTCTGATTAACAAACGCATTCATCAATATTAATATATAGCGCGCACGCACGCACACACACAACGCATATATAGGTTTCTTTAGACTAGAATAAGTTAAATTATCTTACCGTCTCTGAAAAGTTGCAGCAGGTCAGTGTGTCTCTGGAAAGTTTAACGCTGGTCTGTAACGCTGTGACTGAGCTATAATCCAAATGTTGAAAGAGTGCCAACACAGATCCAAAAACAGTTTAACCTATTGGTAAACAAACGTATTGTTGAAAATATACACTGACTGCTGTTGTGACATTGTTTAAGATAGTATTGACTAGTTTACATTTGAAAAATAAACGCGACTCCAGTTGCAAAACAAAGTCTTATTTTCTTCTTCTTCTTCTTCTTCTTCTTCTTCTTCTTCTTCTTCTTCTTCTTCTTCTTCTTCTTCTTCTTCTTCTTCTGCTTCTTCTTCTTCTTCTTCTTCTTCTTCTTCTTCTTCTTCTTCTTCTTCTTCTTCTTCTTCTTCTTCTTCTTCTTCTTCTTCTTCTTCTTCTTCTTCTTCTTCTTCTTCTTCTTCTTCTCCTCCTAAATGTGGATACAGCAGCGCAGCATCCACAAACTCACAACAGCGCCACTATATGGCCAAAATAATACATGGTTTAACAAATGGTGGTTTAAATGCATTAACAAAAAGCAGGCGCGTCGGCACGTTGTCACCAGCTGTGTGAGAGCGCCCCCGCTGGTCATTGTTAACATTAACCATGCCAAACGGCATCAAAACGGCCCCTAAACAGTTGTTCCAGGACTATTTATGGCTGTATCTGTATATCAGATTAATTAATTCATCACCTTTTAATCACCTTTTTTATATAATATTATTCCTAAAATTGCTGCACTTTGTTAAATTGCATTGATCTGTTGGTCTGTGTAGTAGCTAATACAGGCTTTTGCTGCTTAAACGTATGTATAATGTATATTCATTGATTCACTCGTATACCAACATTTATTTGAATTGAAAGATTTTACTTTTCACATCAAATATTGATATGCGATTAAAATGTGATTAATTTAGATTAATTAACCATAAAGTCTCAAATTAATTCGATAGAAAATGTTTAATCGAGTCCCACCACTAATACAGACACATAAAGACACACACACACATACAGACACAAAGACACATAAATACACATACAGACACATAAAGACACACAGTGATAGATGTATAAAGACACTATGGTAGTATGTCATACTGGTCAGCAGCATAACTACTAGTGAGAGTTAGTAAGAGGTAAGGGACATGTACAGATATAGTATCTACAGATATGTTTACATTTACATTGTGTCATTTAGCTGACACTTTTATCCAAAGCGAAAGTGTTGTACAACAAGTCATCAGGAAGGGTACAACTATATCAGCTGAGTAACAATGTTCATCAAAGTGTTGAGTGCTACAGTGTAGGTTAGTTAGTATATTAGGACATGTGCATGACAGTAAGGTTAGTTAGGGTTAGATTTTTATTTTTTTTCAGATATTGATTGAAGAAGTGTCTTTAGTCGACAGCGAAAGATTGGACAGGTTTTGGCTGTCCTAACTGTGGTGGGAAGTTCGTTCCACCATTGTGGGGCAAGGACCGAGAATAGGTGGCTTCTCTTTGATGACCCTAGGAGTAGGTCTGAGGCGACCAGGAGATGCAGAGCGTAGGCCAGGTGAAGCCAAGGTAAGCCAAGCTTCCCCAAAAATATGAACAGTAAGAAAAATAAAAAATAAAAAATAAGAAAAATAAAAAATAAAAAATTATATATATATTAATTTTGTTTATAATTTACAATGATAAAAAAAATCATCTCTGTGTTATAATAATTGTCTCCCTCCTGGAGAAATTAACAGAACGAGCGAAACTGTGCCCACTCTCTCACACTAACACTGAGGCAGCCCACTGGGTTCAGGTACACTGCTGCCAGCATTATTTTGATTGACATTGGGGGCTTTGAGGCCAGGCCTGGTTGATTTTTTCCTGCGTCCCTTACCATATTATTAGCCAATAAGATTCAAGCTTAATTCAATGGGGTTGGTCTTAACGCCTTAACGGCCCGGCAGCCTGGACGGTAGGTAGGGATTCCAAAAGGCTCTGTCTGCCTCAGCCTTGTGCATGCTGGGCCCAGAAGTTCAGACCAATCAAATCACATTAAAAGCTAAACGTGACAACGTTATCACCTCGCGGCCATGTTTGTTTGTTTGTTTGTTTGTTTGTTTGTTTGTTTGTTTGTTTGTTTGTTTGTTTGTTTGTTTGTTTGTTTGTTTATTAACACAGTTAAACAGAAGTAAAAACAATACATAATAAGTAGGGATGTCCGATATTATCGGCCGACCGATATTATCGGCCGATATCGGCAGTAAAATGTGATATCGGAAAATATCGGTATCGGTTTAAAAAAAATTAAAAACAATAACAATATTTGTTATATATATATCCAGTGAAATTATTAGTTACCTGAAATTATTCCGTTTTTTGGGGTGGGAAACCCTGCATAATATCGGTATCGGTTGATATCGGTTGATATCGGTATCGGAAATTAAGAGTTGGACAATATCGGAATATCGGTATCGGTAAAAAAGCCAATATCGAGCATCCCTAATAATAAGTTATAACGATTGTGAAGGAGAAGTTAGAAGCCTAGAGGCTTATCAAGAACTTCCCCTGTTTTTTAAAATCAAACATACAAAAATACAAAAATATGCATATTATAAAATACCAGAATACATTAAAAAGATTTGTGTTAATACAAACATACATACATGCATATACTGTGTACATAATAATATATAACAACCCACCCACCTGCCTACAAACCTACCCACCCACATAACCAAATGCATACCTACATGTATGACCTATTATCTATCTACTACTTTTGGATGAGAATTTTTTTATAGTTTGCTTTAAAAATAAGCAGAGATGGAGATTTCCTCAGCATAAGATCAGCTGCATTCCAAATATTGGACCCTCTATACCTCACTGAGAACTGCCTAAGTGAAGTACCACAATAAGGTATATGCAGGTCCCTGGACTGACGTGTAGCATATGAATGAACATCTGAAAAAAAATGAATTGGTAGATTGTGATCATGAATGCATTTGTACACAAATATACCTATCTGTAAAGAATTAACCTCAGACACAGTCAGAATGTTTAGTTTCTTGAAAAGAGGAGCAGATGGTTCAAATCGATCTGAGAGGGTTGCCAGTCTAACAAATCTTTTTTGAAGTAAAATAATTTTTTGAAGATGAGATGAATGAGTGCTAGCCCATATTATGTTACAATAAGATATGTATGGAAAGATAAGACTATAATACAGGATTAAAAAACAACTTCTATTTATCAATGAACACACCTTCCTAATTATACCTACTGACTTCATTGCTTTTTTACAAACATGATCAATGTGTTTTTTCCAATTGAGTTTATCATCAACTAGGATCCCTAAAAACTTTGTTGAAGTTACTTGTTTGATTTCGGTGTTACTGATTAATTAATGTTCGAATTCTCTAGTAGATAGCATTGCAGTCAAACAACAATATGGAGGAAGGGGACGTCGGAGATATTGTCGACTATCTCCTACTAAATTATTTCACCAAATTGAGTTTTGAACAACAATTGCTCATCAAAGCAAAAATAATGCAGACACCACACCACAGCGCTGCATTCACCAGGCCGGGAAGGGACAACATACTTTTAATGTTGATAAATACAAGCGAACTGAATGGCTAACTGGTTCGGCTAACAGAGGAGGTTTTGTTGGAGATATTTCAAGATTCATTTTCAAGAGGTTTATTTTCGACAAAGCGGCCGCAGGACTTTTCCTGGTCCACCACACCACTGGATATTCTGATTTAACAAATCTGTCCAGGACCCACATTGACAAGGTAAGCCTGCATAGCTTGCTTGCTAACATAACATTATGTGAGTCTTGTGACTGTCTGTGTAAACAAACGGCATTGTTTGATTGAAAACTTTATTAACATATTGCAGAATGTGTAAGGGTCCACCTGTCGCAGGACCCTTCCCCCCTGTCTGTACTCCTCAGAGGCCCCCACCTTTGCACATGCTCTCCCATGGACTTCCTCCACTCTGGAACGTGGTGAACAGTCATGTCAATCTACTGCCACCCTGTGGCCAAATTCTGTTGGTGCTGCACTGTGTGCATCTCTGTTTTTCGGTATATTTGATCTCCTGAGTATCATCAGTAATCTGCTGTCTGTGTATCTGTTTCCTGTGTTGTAGTCATGTTCAGTCTTGTGTTGGCTCAGTAATTGTATTTTTGATTCTAGTCTAGTTAGTCCCCAGTGTGTTTGGCCTTGTGTTTTCCTGTACCCCTGTGTGTTAGTACTGCTTTCCCTCTCAGGTGTGTCTCGTTCCCAATTACCCTCTTGTGTCAATTAGTGTGTGTATATCTGCCTCGTTTGCCTGTCTCTTGTTGTCGGTTCATTGTTGGAGTTCCCTACTAGTGTTTGCTTGTGTTTTGGTGTCCTCGCTGTTTGCTGTTCCTCGTTCCTTGTTCATGTTCTGTTCTCCAGTGTCCCTAGTAAGTTTCCTAGTGTTATTTTGTTTGTTCCACCATTCTTTGTTTTTGTGTAAAGTCTGTCTTGTTTGTTAGGGTTTTATTTGTAGTCAGTTTGTTCATGTGTTTTCCCTTGCCTGCCTTGCAGTGATTTTGTTTGTACTTTTGGGACTTGCTCTCATTTATGAGTTTTATTCTTTGTTTTTGTATTTTGCCCTCTGCCAGCCATTTCTGTGCTATCCTGGTTTTTGCTCAGTAAAGCATTATACTTTTGACATTTCACCACTGGCTCCGTGTCTCGATATTGCCTATTGCCTCTTCTCCTCGTCCTGTTTTGTATGTGGGTCCTCCGCCAACACTAATCCCTAACAGAATGAACCGACCACATTTGGACCCAGCGAACAGGACAAGAGAGGCCTTGAGCACCATGGCTGTCCTAGCCATGGGCAAGGTTCAGTCCTTCTCCTTGATGGAGAAGGGGGCCGCCCAGCAACTGATCCACTCGGTCATGGACTGGAACCCTGAGCCAACCCCACAGCTGGACAGGTACCTGAGGTCCTGGTTGGAGTGCCTATTCCCGGTTCCAACCTCCAGCCAGGCCTCTACTGCCAGCAGGGCTCAAGTTGCTAGCATAGCTACTGCTAGCACAGTTCCTACTGCTAGCATAGCTTGCACAGCTAGCATGGCCTCCATGGCTAGCACAGCCCCAACTGTTAGTACAGTCCCTACTGCTAGCGTAGCTTCATCAGCTAGCCTGTTCCCCACTGCTAGGACTGCCCCTTCAGCTAGCAAGGTCAGTTTCCCCACTGCTAGGACTGCCCCTTCAGCTAGCAAGGTCTGTTTCCCTGGAGCCGCCCCATCGGCTAACCCCATGGTTCCTACAGCTAGCCCCACTGTGTGTGTAGCTCATTCAGCTAGCTTGTCTCCCACTGCTAGGACTGCCCCTTCAGCTAGCAAGGTCAGTTTCCCAGGAGCCGCCCCGTCGGCTAACCCCATGGTCTCAACAGCTAGTACAGCCCCGTCTGCTAGCTTAGCCCCTGCAGCTAACCAGGCCTCAACAGCTAGTACAGCCCCGTCTGCTAGCTTAGCCCCTGCAGCTAACCAGGCCTCAACAGCTAGTACAGCCCTGTCTGCTAGCTTAGCCCCTGCAGCTAACCAGGCTTCAACAGCTAGTACAGCCCCATCTGCTAGATTAGCCCCTGCAGCTAACCAGGCTTCCACAGCTAGTCCAGCCCGTCTGCTAGCTTAGCCCCTGCAGCTAACCAGGCCTCAACAGCTTGTACAGCCCTGTCTGATAGCTTAGCCCCTGCAGCTAACCAGGCCTCAACAGCTAGTACAGCCCCGTCTGCTAGCTTAGCCCCTGCAGATAACCAGGCTTCCACAGCTAGTCCAGCCCTGTCTGCTAGCTTAGCCCCTGCAGCTAACCAGGCCTCAACAGCTAGTACAGCCCCATTTGATAGCTTAGCCCCTGTAGCTAACCCAGCCTCTACTGCCAGCCTAGTCCCTGTTAGTGTAGCCCCAGCTGCTCCCTCGGTCTGGCTTCTACGCCTGGCCCGGCCTCCTCATCTGGCCCCGGCTCCTCGACTGGTCCTGGCTCCTCGACTGGTCCCGGCTCCTCGTCTGGCCCCGGCTCCTCGTCTGGTCCCGGCTCCTCGTCTGGTCCCGCCTCTACGTCCGGGTCTGCTTCCTTATCTGGTCCGGTCCTACGCCCTGGTCTTCGCTGTGGTCTTCGTCATGGTCTTGGCCGTGGTCTTCGCCGTGGTCTACGTCCGGGGTTCTGCGCCCGGTCCCAAGGTCTGCACCTGGAGTGGTCCCCGTCCGGGGTCCTGCTCCGGGGTCGTCGCCTTCGCACCTCCGATCCGGCTCTTCTGGTCCGGTCCTGAGTCCTGCACCTGGAGGGTCCCCCGTCTGGGGTCCTGCTCCGGGTCTGTCACCCTCGCCCCTTTGCTCCAGGCCCCCTCATCGGCCCTCTGTCCCCGTCTCGAGCCCCCCTCACTGAGCCTCTGTTCCTGTCTCTAACCCCCCTCTCCAGGTCTCTGCCCCCGTTTCCAGCCCTCCTCTCCAGGCCTCTGTCCCCGTCTCCAGCCCTCCTGATCCCGCGCCCTGTCCTCCCTTCTCCTATACCCCTCCTGGGTTTTTGTCACCGCCCCCCTGCCCCAGTGTCCCTCATCTCGGCCTTGTCAGTCCTGACATTTATTCGCCGGACTCTCCCAGTGTTCACTGTCCCTGGATCCCGGCCCCCCGTCTTGCCCGTTCCCAGACGGTCCTTTTTGCCGCCTGGAAGCTGTCCCTGGAGGTGGGAGTACTGTAAGGGTTCACCTGTCCATGGACGTCCTCCACTCATGAACAATGCTCCTCACTCTGTACCTCCCCCTGCTGGACATTCTGAACTTCCCCTTATCTCCCTCATGCATACCCTCCTGGTGCACTGGTGTATCTTTAATGTCTACATGTCTCTCTGTGCCCTTCCCCTGCTACTTTGTCTCTTGCTCCCCTGTTAAATGTTATGTTTCTTGTTTATTAGTTCCTTGTGTGGTTGTATGGTTGTTATGTTACTCTGTCTAGTGTTCAGTATTTTCTTGTGTGTTTCCTTCCTGGTTGTCTCACCCCATTTGCGTCTCGTTTTGCTAATTGCCCTGCTGTTTCTCGAGTGTTAATTGTTCCCCCTATATCTGGTGTGTGTTCCCTACCCTTGTTGTGGGTTCATTGTTTCGGTTTGTTTGTTTCGGTTCCTTGTTGATGTCCATGTGTGTACTCTTGCTCTGTCATTTGTTCCTTGTCAGTAAGTCTAGTTTTCAGTTTGTTTTACAATCTATGTTTTTCGTGTTTACAGTAGTTTTGTTTGTTTGTAGATTAGTTGTACATTTTTTCCCTACCAGCACTGCTCGGTTTTTGTTTCTTGTTATTTTGTATGTTGCTCTCTGCCAGCCATTGCTGTGCTCTCCTTGTTTTTTGCTCAGTAAAGCTTTATACTTTTGACATTCACCCCTGGCTCCGTGTTCTCGGTATTGCCTATTGCCTCTTCTCTTCGTCCTGTTCTGCATTTTGGTCCTCCGCCAACACTAATCCCTAACAACTTCACTCCACAAACGGATATGCACATGCTTTTCAGCGTAGTGTGTACCATTGGTTGTTTAAGATTCCCTCTCCCTCTTAAATTATATTCTCCTTCCCTGTCTCTGAACCATCTTTGAATGTTGCCTGGGATTAATTTATATCTGGCTTTGTATACAATGAGAGCAGTTTTGAAATCAACTAGGTCCATACATTTCAATGTTTGTAGCTTTATAAATAAGTTATTTGTGTGTTCATAATATCCAAAAAAATATTGCATAGTGCATATTGGCTGTAGAGTGCTTTTGTAGGTGTTACCCCACACCTCCGCACAGTAGTTCATATATGGAAGGAAGAGCGTACAGTACAGTGTATACAGTGTTTTTTTGGTTTAGAATGTGTCTTATCTTACATAAAACACCAACACTCTGTGCCAATTTTGTCCTGACATATTTGACTTGAGGTTTCCAGTTGAGTTTGTGGTCTATTATTACACACAGAAATGTATTCTCAAATACCCTTTCTAGTTTAATACTATCAATCATTAGTTCAACATGTGTGTTTTCTTGTATATCACGTTTTCCAAATATCATGAATTTGGTTTTCTTTATATTTAATGATAATTTATTTGCATCAAACCACACTTTCAGCTTGGATAGCTCATCTGTCACATTCTTTAACAGCTTTTGGAGGTTCTCTCCCTCACAGAAGACATTTGTATCGTCAGGGTCTGTCACCCTCGCCCCTTTGCTCCAGGCCCCCTCATCGGCCCTCTGTCCCCGTCTCGAGCCCCCCTCACCGAGCCTCTGTTCCTGTTCTAACCCCCCTCTCCGGGCCTCTGCCCCCGTTTCCAGCCCTCCTCTCCGGGCCTCTGTCCCCGTCTCCAGCCCTCCTGATCCTGCGCCCTGTCCTCCCTTCTCCTATACCCCTCCTGGGTTTCTGTCACCGCCCCCCTGCCCCAGTGTCCCTCATCTCGGCCTTGTCAGTCCTGACTTTTATTCGCCGGACTCTCCCAGTGTTCACCGTCTCTGGATCCCGGCCCCCCGTCTTGCCCGTTCCCAGACGGTCCTTTTTGCCGCCTGGAAGCTGGAGGTGGGAGTACTGTAAGGGTTCACCTGTCCATGGACGTCCTCCACTCATGAACAATGCTCCTCACTCTGTACCTCCCCCTGCTGGACATTCTGAACTTCCCCTTATCTCCCTCATGCATACCCTCCTGGTGCACTGGTGTATCTTTAATGTCTACATGTCTCTCTGTGCCCTTCCCCTGCTACTTTGTCTCTTGCTCCCCTGTTAAATGTTATGTTCCTTGTTTATTAGTTCCTTGTGTGGTTGTATGGTTGTTATGTTACTCTGTCTAGTGTTCAGTATTTTCTTGTGTGTTTCCTTCCTGGTTGTCTCACCCCATGTACGTCTCGTTTTGCTAATTGCCCTGCTGTTTCTCTAGTGTTAATTGTTCCCCCTATATCGTTAGGTTATGACTATAACCAAGTTCTGTTAACACTTAGTGAACGCTCAGCGTTCATTGCATATATCTCGCTTCAGCATATATACACTGAATCATTTCACAATGTACCTTTAAATGCCAGCATTCATCTGGCCACACCCCCATCCGCTTACCTATATAAGCAGGGATGGTGCCACACACTCATCTCCTTCCCAACAAATTTCATCACAATGAAAGATCAAGGGCCTGCAGCGGCGTCTAAACGCTGAGCGTTCACTAAGTGTTAACAGAACTTGGTTATAGTCATAACCTAACGTTCTGTATCACACTTAGCTCACACTCAGCGTTCATTGCATAATAGGAGCTGAGCGGGAGCTAGAAGCTCGACAAATGTACCTCGCTGAGGCCCCCCACAACCATCAGACCAGGGAGGGCCGAGCCCCCCCGACCCACCCTAATGGAGGGCACCCCCCCTATTGGTGGCTTCACGGGAGGGCGACGGACCCGACCGTGCGAAGAGGCACTCAAGCAACTCAACGCACAGGGTGAGCAGACCGTGGCTTGACCCCACGACTACACACGCACAACCCGCATGCCACCCGGGAACGAACGGAGGGAAACAACCTCGTTACTGCCCCCAGAATCACGGGGTCAAGGGCAAACCCAACCCCGTGGCAAGGCCGTAGCAGCGGAGCGCGAAGGAAGACCCAGACCCACCAAAAGGACTGGACTCCCTGGAATGGGGGCCCGGAGAAGTCCATGATGCCAGCATCAAGACCCCACCAGGTGCGGAGCTAGGGGGTGGCTACCTGGGCTCAAGCCCCGGATGTATTCTGAAAAGCCCCGAATCTATTTAAAAAAAAAAATAAAAAATTTACAATTCATCATTGTTACATGAAAATATGTTTGCACCAGATTTAGCAGAAGCTAATTTCCATCTGTGGTCTATCCAGCTGCTAACTGTATTTGAGTGAGTTAAGTCTTGGTGTTATGGTAGACTCAGACCTAAGCTTTAAATCACAATCAACAAGTTGACAAAAACTTAATTCTTCCACCTTAGAAACATAGCTAAAGTACGGCCATTTATAAATCAAAAGGACGCTGAAAACCAGATCCATGCCTTTATCTCAAGCCAACTCGACTACTGTAATGCACTCCTTACCGGCCTCCCGAAAAAATACGATGATAACTATTTTATTGCAATGCACTATTGCATTATTTTATTCTATTTTACTAACTATTTTATTGCACTGCACTATTTTACTTTGTATCAGTGAATCATAGACGCCTGGCCATAAGAGCATTCGGAGCATCTCTGCTCTCCCACTATTGAACTTGGGGGAGCAAAGGTATGATCTTGCTCCACCACTTTTTGATTATATGAAAAATATGATATATCCCCCCCCAATATATAAATCTAACATAACTACGTTATGGTTAACTGAGTTTTATAGTGAAAAGAGCAGCTTTATTGGTCAAGATTGAAGGCTCTATATTGCAGGAAATTGCACGTACAGGTTCATTAAATTCAAAAAGAATCTGTCGTGGAGGGGGTCATGCCTGACCGCCTCCAAACCACCCCTTGCCTGCCCAAAAAAAAAAAAAAAAAAAAAAAAAGGGGGCCCATCTGGGCTAAGCCCCGGATCTCCTACAATCCTAAATCCGCCCCTGGTAGTGCCCCGCCCCCCACATCGCCAGCGTATTCGGACAAAGGCCCCTCAGCCGAGCGGGCCCCGTCCCCCCAATAGTACACCGCCTGGCACACTGACCCTGCAACAGGCAGTCAGCATGGACGTAAGCACACAAAAAAGGTTAACCAACGGAAGCAGGCAGCGCACCGGGGAAAAACCAGGCAACAGGCTATTAACCCTAGCCTGGAGACTGCGGACGAGACAGGCGCCAGAGGGGACAGCTGAACACAGCCGCTCCGGCGGAAGGAGCGTAAGCTGGCGGTGTTGCATGACCAAGCCTCCATTTAAAAAAAACCCACCCAGAGGGGTTGAGGCAGAGAAGGCTGACACGATTGGCAGACGTCATGAACGTGTAGGGGCACCCTCAAACGGTGAACCCGGGAGTTGACACTGCTCCAACACACCAGGGAATCAACCACCTTGGCATTACCCAATGCGGTGGTTGTTCCTATAACCCCTCAAGAAAAAACTCCAAAACACACCTGCGGGTATACACCGGCTATACCGCAGTACAAGTGTTTCAGTTTTCAAAAAAGGGTTAACCCAGGCCTACGGGTCGACGAAACATTACTTCGGACCGGGCCTGGCGATACGGCAAGCACAGGGTCACCAGAGGAGGTCAAAGACCACCCCAACAGGCCCCTCTTCGCCATGCGTGAGAGAGGAGCGAAAAAGAATGGAGAACCAGCCCCTAAGCACACCGTACTTGGTATTCCCAGGCGGTCTCCCAACCAAGTACTAACCAGGACCAACCTGTGTAGCGGCCGAGATCCGACGAGATCGAGCATGTACAGGTTGCCATGGCCATAAGCCATTACGACAGTGCTGAGTAAAAACGTACCCAACCAGGGTCTCCATAGCGCTTAACCCTGTGACACCCGGACCGACCTGGCATTTTTCCCCCTGAAAAAAGCCCAAGTCCCTCAGGGTACCAGAACAGCAGATCTGCATCCCCGGCGGACAACAGGTTCAACTGATCCGGACCAGCGTGACCAGAACCAGTCCCGTGCCCTAACCACGCCGACATGCCTACTCCAGGAGAAAGGGCAGATATGCGTGTCGATCTTAACATGAAAAGAAGGCGCCACCCAGACGTTCGGGCGAACCGCGCCTGGTGGCCCACCCCAAGGGCGTGAGACCCCTCTACATATGTTCAGATCCATTCCGTCATCATCCCCCAGACATGAACGAGAATCCGTCGATAACCAACCCAGGTCGTGGGATGTGGTCGTCGGAAGAGGAAAAACCCCCGTCTCAGTTGCTTTATAAAAACGCCGTTTTAACCTCAAGCAACCAAGGCGTGCCAGTCAGTCGCCCATTTACAGCGAGCTAGCACTATACGTGCGTCGGGACACACCCCCATCAATGAACAGGCTATTTAGACCTGTCATTGAATCCCCAAGGCGCCCAGGGAAACGACAAGAGGGGTGTGACACTTCCTAACTCCAACACTTTTTGAATAGAAAAGAAGGAAGCACCAACAGTATGTATCCCAGTCTACACAGCCGGGGGTAAATTTTTTTCACATTTTTACATCCCACCACCCTCCCATAGGAAGGAGACGGGGATCCCCAGAGAGACTTCCCACACGAGCTGTACAGATTGAAAAGAATATATTGCACCTTGAGCCATGTAAAAAATTGGTTTTAGGGCTCTCCGGGGAAGAGGCACTGAACCCATACACACTCAATAATTGAATTGAATCGAATACATACACAATAGAATAGGACACCTTCTAGAGGGTCCACTCACTTTGACAATCTGCGGAGGAAGGCTCTGTACTCTGATGGAGGCTCCCTCACATGGAAGGAGGAGTCCGAATTCACAGAAGGCCCGAATAGGCGCTTTGTGAGGAGGAGCCCTGACCACCCCCCCGAAACAGATCCATCACATGGACCTGAACAGCATACGGAAGTCCTATCAACAGAGACGCGCACGGTGACATACTCTATGGCGGGGGAATTTCTGCAGTGCACACGCCCAATATTCCAGGCCGTGGGACCAGGAAACTTCCCCCCCCCCCCCCCCCCCCCACCCCGTAACATGCCGAACCGCAACGTGACAGGAACCTTGAAGGACAGGGGGTGTACCCCTGACCGACAGAAACAAGGGGGAGAGGAAAGGTTACCAGTTCACCCCTTTATGACCCCACACCCATGATACGATGTAATGACAAAAAGAGAATATGACACAGTCATAGTCAGCTCTATGAAGCGTTTGACAGCTTCACACAGCGCATGAGCTAACCTGCTATCTGATTTTTACTAAGGAAAAAACACAGAATAGAGAGGGCTCTCTAAGAGCCCCGGTCCAACATACACATGTGCTTCTGTGGCCAGTCCAACCCAGTTGTAGGTCACATGACACACACAACCCATCATCACCTACAAAAAATGGCAAAAACACTCTACAGAGGAACGCCGTTTTTCATAATGAGAGAATACATAATTCTCGATTAGTATCGGCCACAGGCCTTGCTAAGCACACACGACAGCGACCAAACAATCTTTTCTTTTAGGAAAATAAAGTTTCTCCAGCTGTTTTAGCACAACCTCAGCAATCAAGCTAAGGGTTACATCGCATCCCTACCACACAAAAGACACAATGTAGTGCAACAACATGTCTGATAGGAGGATGAAAAAGTCCCCAGGGAACCGGGGGGAAACACAATCCTCTTATTTTACCCTTAATACGGCCAGTTAAAACAGGAAAACCTGTTAATATGTGAACACACTGTTCATTGTCATCACAGGCTGAGAAAAGAACATTATTTTACTCACTTGTCACTAAGCATAGCTTCATAGGTTAGTTACCTTAGTTGTGAGTACACGGTACATATAAACACACATGATGTTTCTCACACAACAACCAGATCATTTTCACATCTGTAACAACCCGATTTGCACGGAGAAGCTAACTGCCAGTGACAAAGACAGTTCACACATAACTCGCGTCGTATCCTAAATGCACTGCAGCAACACACGTTTTGGGAAAACATCGTTATTTACAAAACATTTAGAAAGGTAAAACCAGAAGACGTGTTATAAGGTCTGGTCAAACCTTGTCCTACCCGGAACGTAGATCACCGAAGTGCAGTCTCAAGACACCGTAGAAACACAGCCGTCCTGTGTTGTTCGATCCGGGCAGCGTCGCCGCTCTACCCGTCGCAACGGTCCCTTTGTTGACGCAATCCTTGCCGTCCTGGCTCAGGGCAGGGTCGACGAACATCCCCTGTCAAAGATGACGTCGTAGTCAAGAGTGTAAAACATGTTATAATCAAAGCACGTTCAACAGAGTAGCATTAAGCTAACGGCCGCTCCAACCGTCGGTCGCTATTACCCCTGCTCGCGAGACGCCGAGCGAACGGCGCACGCGACCAGAGGGGAGCTCACGGCGGCGCGCGAGTAGCCGAAGCAGCAGCAAGCTAACGTTTCCTAGTGATCACAACAGCTAGCGCCGTAGCTAACAGCTGACTGGCTAACAGTAGGCCCAACCTCTGTAGGCCACGCAGTGATCCCAGCAGGCTAACGCCGCAGCTAACAGCTGACTGGCTAACCGTAAGCTAAGCAGCTATCACCTGAACTTGTACAGAATGATATAACACTCACCCAGACAGGCCGTCGTTCTGAAACCCTCCTCACTTTTTAAGAGAAAAGAGAAACAAGATGTCAACACAGCTTTACAACGGTGATTTTACCAACACCCGACGGAATCAGCACAATACCAAACTGGCCTGTGTAGCTGACTTGAACATGGATCTTCTGCTATCGAACATCCATGCACATATCTCCTCGTGAAGGAATACTCTCATTTGGATATGAAAGAAGGGGCTACACGGTGACAGGGAGATACCCACTCGTCCAGAAAACACAGGGATCACCAGTGTTAATGGTCGCGGCCCACTAGTTAAAACTACAATGGTCTTCAGACCAAGGTCTTCTGTCGCCTAGGTGGCTGAACAAAGGACCCTAGCCTGGGGCCGGTTTTCATAAACATTGTCAAGTAGCCCCCATAGCACTAACAGACAAGTGAAGCCTGCCAGCGACAGTACTCACCCAACCTGAAAACCCACCGCTTCTCACAACAGCGGCGTGTCCTACAGTTCAGCTGTGGCCTGAAAGGTTTCACCCCAACCAACACAGCAAGGAACTGCAGTTGAGAAGCATGCAGCTCCCAATACGAAAACCGGTGGAGGGTTTTAGAATGTTCACCATCTTCCAGACACTCCAGTGACGAAGACAACATCGCCGTATTTTCTCGAAAATAGTGAGAGAGAAAATAAAGATATGATGTCAACGTATCTCCTTGTTCTTCCTCTCCTCGTAAACATTGCTTTCCCAGCAATATCTTTCTCCACGTCAAGTGGGCATATAGCAACACGTTGCTTGTGATGAAATTTGAGAAGGAGATGAGTGTGTGGCACCATCCCTGCTTATATAGGTAAGCAGATGGGTGTGTGGCCAGATGAATGCTGGCATTTAAAGGTACATTGTGAAATTATTCAGTGTATATATGCTGAAGCGAGATATATGCAATGAACGCTGAGCGTGAGCTAAGTGTGATACAGAACTGGTGTGTGTTCCCTACCCTTGTTGTGGGTTCATTGTTTCGGTTTGTTTGTTTCGGTTCCTTGTTGATGTCCATGTGTGTACTCTTGCTCTGTCATTCGTTCCTTGTCAGTAAGTCTAGTTTTCAGTTTGTTTTACCATCTTTGTTTTTCGTGTTTACAGTCGTTTTGTTTGTTTGTAGATTAGTTGTACATTTTTTCCCTACCAGCACTGCTGGGTTTTTGTTTCTTGTTATTTTGTATGTTGCTCTCTGCCAGCCATTGCTGTGCTCTCCTTGTTTTTTGCTCAGTAAAGCATTATACTTTTGACATTCACCCCTGGCTCAGTGTTCTCGGTATTGCCTATTGCCTCTTCTCCTCGTCCTGTTCTGCATTTGGGTCCTCCGCCAACACTAATCCCTAACAACTTCACTCCACAAACGGTAATGCACATGCTTTTCAGCGTAGTGTGTACCATTGGTTGTTTAAGATTCCCTCTCCCTCTTAAATTATATTCTCCTTCCCTGTCTCTGAACCATCTTTGAATGTTGCCTGGGATTAATTTATATCTGGCTTTGTATACAATGAGAGCAGTTTTGAAATCAACTAGGTCCATACATTTCAATGTTTGTAGCTTTATAAATAAGTTATTTGTGTGTTCATAATATCCAAAAAATAAATTGCATAGTGCATATTGGCTGTAGAGTGCTTTTGTAGGTGTTACCCCACACCTCCGTACAGTAGTTCATATATTGAAGGAAGAGCATACAGTACAGTGTATACAGTGTTTTTTTTGTTTAGAATGTGTCTTATCTTACATAAAACACCAACACTCCGTGCCAATTTTGTCCTGACATATTTGACTTGAGGTATCCAGTTGAGTTTGTAGTCTATTATTACACCCAGAAATGTATTCTCAAATACCCTTTCTATTTTAATACTATCAATCATTAGTTCAACCGGTGTGTTTTCTTGTATATCACGTTTGCCAAATATCATGAATTTGGTTTTCTTTATATTTAATGATAATTTTTTTGCATCAAACCACACTTTCAGCTTGGATAGCTCAGCTGTCACATTCTTTAACAGCTTTTGGAGGTTCTCTCCCTCACAGAAGACATTTGTATTGTCAGTAAAAATTACATTAAATATTGTTTTGATGCATTACCTATATCATTTATGTACAGTATGAATAATTTAGGGCCCAGAATTTACCCTTGCGGCACACCACAACTTATGTTTGACTGAGTGGACCTGTACTCCCCCAACTGCACAAACTGTTGTCTTTGTTCTAGATAACTTTTTAACCATTTGAGCCCTACTCCTCTTATCCCATACCTTTCCAATTTTAGTAGCAGAATATTATGATTTATAGTGTCAAAAGCCTTCTTAAGATCTATGAAGACCCCTATTGCAAACGTCTTATTATCCATTATGCTTGTCAGTTCTTCTACTAGGTCCATTAGTGCCAATGATGTTGAATGATTCGATCTAAATCCCTATTGACTGTCTTTAAGTAATGCATGTTTATCAATAAAACTGTGCAACCGTGCAGCAAATCTTTGAGAACTGTGAAAGGAAAGAAACCGGCCTGTAATTGGTAAATAGATTTTTCTCACCTTCTTTGAAGATCAGTATGACTATTGCAGCATTTTGGTGGGATGAAAGTTTGAATGAAAGGTTACATATATGCACTAAAGGGTCTGCTATGGCTATGATTACTTGTTTAATTAAGGTCATGTCAATGCCATTCCAATCTGTTTTCACAGTATTAATAATTTCCTGTTCACCCATATTTCTCAGGAAGATAGTACATGGGTTTCGTTCTTCAAAATAATTAGAAACATTTGGTGGTGGTGTCTGTGTGTATATTCACAAAGATACCAAAGTCATCAACCGTACTCAAGTCAAGTCAAGTCAAGTCAAGAGTTTTAATTGTCATGGCATACAGGTATACAATGAAATGCGGGTGGTCTTGCCCGCAACGATGTGCAATACAGTGGTACATATAATAGAATCAAAAGAAGAAACAACATTGTGCAGTAACAGGTAGCAGGTAACATGGAGTGACATCTCGGTATCTGTACATAGTTATTTACAGAGCATGTGTGACATGCTAGTTAGCTTTGGTAGTGCAATACACTGTTCCTGTTATTCTAATTTAAAGTGTCCTTTCCTTTGGCCATAAGTGTGCGTGTGTGCGACATGAGTGTGTGCCCGCTCATGTTAAAGTGTTAAGTGGCTGCTCGTGTGTGAGCGTGCACAGTGTGCGTGTCGTGTGTGTGTTCATGTGTGCTTGTGTGTGGACAGTTCAATGTTCTGAGCACTCAATGTTCATTGTTCATGGCTCTGATGGCCTGGGGGAAGAAGCTGAGCCTAAGCCGCTCTGTCCTAGTAGCTGGGGTTCGCAGGCGTCTGCCTGACCTCAGCAGCTGAAACAGGCTGTTATTGGGGTGGTGAGGGTCTTTCATTATCCTGCAGGCTCTGGATTTGCACCTCTTGTTGTATAGAACCTGCAGGGGGGGTAGTGCAATACCCGTGGTACACTCGGCTGAGCGCACCACTTTCTGTAGGGCCTTCTTGTCCTGTGCCGTGCTGTTTCCATACCAGGCAGTGATGTTTCCGGTCAGGATGCTCTCTACAGCTCCTGAGTAGAAGGACTGGAGTATCTTCCCCGATACTCTGAACTTCCTTAACTGTCTCAGGTGGTAGAGACGCTGTTTCGCCTTCTTTACTACTGTGTCTATGTGTGTTGACCATGTCAGGTCCTCTGAGATGTGGACCCCCAGGTACTTGAAGCTGCTCACCCTGTCCACGGTAGCCCCGTTTATCATCAGTGGTGTGTGTGTCTCCTGCTGTCCTCTCCTATAATCCACGATCAGTTCCTTGGTTTTGCCAATGTTCAGGAGCAAGCTGTTGTCCTGGCACCAGCGTTCCAGTACCTCAACCTCCTCCCGGTAGGCCTTCTCGTCGTTGTCCGAGATCAGCCCCACCACCACAGTGTCATCTGCGAACTTCACTATGGAGTTGGAGCTGAACTTGGCCACACAGTCATGTGTGTAGAGTGAGTACAGCAGGGGGCTCAGAACACAGCCCTGGGGGGACCCGATGCTCAGGGTGATGGTGTTGGAGGTCTGACCCCCCACCCTGACCGCCTGGGGTCTTTCGCTCAGAAAGTCCAGTACCCAGGCGCTCAGGGCGGAGCTCAGACCTAGCTCGATCAGCTTGTCCACCAGTCTGGTGGGGACTATGGTGTTGAACGCTGAGCTGTAGTCAATGAACAACAGTCTCACATAGCCCCCCTTCTGACGGTCAAGGTGCGAGAGGGTGCTGTGCAGTACCTGGGAGACCGCGTCGTCGGTGGACCTGTTTGTCCTGTATGCAAATTGCATAGGGTCCATATCACTGGGGAGGGAGGCACAAATGTGGTCCTTGACCAGCCTCTCGAAACATTTCATGACCACAGAGGTGAGTGCCACCGGCCTGTAGTCATTTGGACATGCTGGGGAGGGTTTCTTCGGCACAGGGATGATGGTAGACATCTTGAAGCAGGCAGGGACCACTGACTCCGCCAGTGATTGATTAAATATGGCGGTGAACACAGGGGCCAGCTGGTTGGCACAGGTCTTGAGTATACGTCCTGTTATGCCATCTGGGCCAGCAGCCTTCCTGGTGTTCACCTGCATAAATGCTCTTCTCACACTGTGTTCCGACAACGAGAGAGCGTCCCCCCCCCCTCGCGGTTGCCCCCCCCCCTCCACAACAGCCGGCGCGCCAGTGACGTCACTAGCCGGAGAGCCAGCAGCGCCACTGTCTACACCAAACCGAGCGTAGAAGGTGTTGAGCTTGTCCGCGAGGGAGGCGTCTGACCTTAACCATGACGAAATTGAAACTGTTTGGATTGAAATCTTATTCGAAAGGGCAAAATCAGTACTAGTAGGCACAATCTATAGACCGCCAGAACAGAGTGGCTTCCATGACACACTTTATGGGTGTTTAGCTGGGGTGGAGGGTGTAGAAAATATTCGTATTGGGGAATGGAACACGGATATGCTACGTAAAGCAGCACCCGTCTTCAAGGCCTTCAGTAGGTTTTGTTATCTGCACGGTTTCAGCCAGCTAATCACCCAACCCACAAGGGTATGTGATTCAAGACAAACCACCATTGACCTCATTCTGACCTCTGACAAGTCCATGATCTCCAACAAAGGGGTGATAGCATGCGGGTTAAGTGATCATTATATAATTTTCTGTACCCGCAAAAAGCTAAAACAAAAGGCTGGCTGTCACAAAACAGTCACATCTAGGGACCTCAAAACCTACTCTAGAGAGGCCTTTAACCAAGAAACATGGCATGTATTCAAAACCAAATTCACAACAATACTTAACAACATGGCACCCCTAAGAACCACCAGGGTTAAAAATCGCGCTGAGCCATGGATGCACAATACTGAAATACTGACCGCTATGAAAACCAGAGACAAAAAATGCTCTGAACTTCATAAAAGTCAGACAAAGCTTACCAAAAGCTCAAACAGTGAACCCCAAGCCCACGTGGTTGAACTAAAAACTCAAAGAAACAGACTAATAAATGACGTAAACACCATGATCAGAACCGCAAAAAAAATATTCATCAATGACAAAACTGAGGAAAACAAAAACAAACCCTGCGAACTTTGGAAATTACTCAACAACCAACTAGGCTGCAGCAAAAAACTAAAAACCAGATTTACAAACATAAACATAAAGACAGAAAACACTCACCAAATACCTAAACATATTCTTTACAAACATAGCCACAACACTGGTTAATAAACAGTGATGAGCAAGCTACTTGGAAAATGTAGTAAGCTACACTACTAGTTACTCTCGATTAAATATAGCTCAACTACAATGGAAGCTATCCCCAGAGAAATGTAGCAAGCTATACTACAAGAACATGGCAAAAATAGCTAGCTACATCAGCACTACTTTTTTATTTTTATTTTTTTACTTCATAATCAAGTTTCCACCAAACAAAAAGGTAGGCAAAAAAATTCTCAGTTTGATTGTTTATTATAAAACTGAAACAAGCCCTCTGTCTGGCTTTTTGTTGTTATTGCCATCTTCATCAATGCCATCAGCCATGTGATCTGTGTTTTGATTTTCACGTCCTGGTTTGCCGAGCCTTGGAGTGGCATGCCCCGGCCTATCCTGCCTCTGATTGGCCTACCCGGAAAGTTTTGCCCTAACCCTACCCAATCGTGAGTCGTCATACTCATATCTAAACCAACCAACCAATCATAGTGGGTTTTCTCCGGGTATTTTTTTTCCCCACAAATCTTTATTCAGCAGTCCAGTTCTCCGGACAGTAGCATGTAGCGTTTTGCTCACGCTACGTCACTACTTGGATCTAAAAATAGCTACACTACAGAGAACGCTACTTGGTTCAAAAGTAGCGACGCTACCATCACGCTACTGAGAATTGTAGTTAAGCTATGTAGCGTCGCTACTTGTAGCTAGCTACTGCCCAACACTGTTAATAAACTACCCTCCCACTCAGGGCATTATGGGGTAGAACACATAGTAGCATACTACAAAAACCTAGGGGTCTGCAAAGACGACTTCAAACTGGAAATGGTAACAACAGATGATGTACTCAAAAGACTGAGCGCCCTCCAACCTAACAAGGCCACTGGCCATGACAACATCCCCTCCAAATGCCTCAGAGACTCAGCAGCCGCCATCACCCCAGTCATCACATACATAATAAACCTCTCCATAAAACAGGGACACGTCCCCAAGGACTTCAAAATTGCGAGAGTGACCCCCCTGCACAAAAAGGGCAGCAAATTAAACCCAGGCAACTACCGGCCTGTTTCTATTCTTACCTCCATCTCGAAAGTCATGGAAAAAATTGTCTACGAACAGGTCGAAAAGTACCTAGCGGAAAAAACTCTAATCTACGAATTCCAATCTGGCTTCAGAACATCCCACTCCACTGACACATGACTTCTCTATTTGAACGACCACATGAAACAAGAGGTGGACGCGGGCAAATACTGCGGCATGGTCATGCTGGACCTACAAAAGGCCTTCGACACTGTCAATCACTCCATTCTGATTGACAAGCTAAAAGCAATTCGTTTTGATAGTCTATCAGTGAGCTGGATGCAATCCTACCTTGAGTGGAGAGAACAGATGGTGGAGGTAAACGGTACCCTATCCCCCCCCCCCCCCCTCACAGTGAGCTGTGGTGTTCCACAAGGAAGTATACTAGGACCGCTACTGTTCCTAATTTATGCAAATGACATGTCGTCAGCTTGTGACTGCAACTTGTTCTTGTTCGCGGATGACTCAGCCCTGCTGGTCTCTGACAAGAACAAGTTACAGGTTGAAAAAACCCTCAGCTCAGAACTCGGCAGAATCTGCACCTGGCTCGCTGATAAACTATCATTACACCTGGGTAAAACAGAGTCCATTCTCTTCTGATCAAATAACAAACTCAGCAAGACCGACGGCTTCTCAGTTACAGTTGGTGACAATATTGTCACAAGGAAAGATGAAATTACATACCTAGGTTCCATCCTAGAGGCAAATCCGGTGACAAAATGGCATCCAATGTAATAAAAACAATTGTGTGTATTGAGCTGTACTGTATTGTACCCATTCTGCAATCTGTTAATAAAGTTTTCAATCAATCAATCAATCAAACCTCCCCCTTGTGGCAGGGTTATCTCCTCTGCAAGTTTGGGCCCCACATTTACAAAGAATCTGTTGAATCCTTCTGCCACCTCATTTTTCTTACTTACTGACTTTCCCTCATCTATAAATTCATCTGGAAAGCCAGAACTAGTTGATTTATTTCTTATAATTGAGTTTAATATATTCCATGTTCCCTTTATGTTATTAAAAAAAATCTAATACATTATTATAGTACTCCTTCTTACATTTTCTAACAATATCAGTTAGTTTATTTTTGTATAGTTTATACTTTATTTCTTTCTCTTTCTTTCAATGTTTTATAAATTCTCTATATAAGGTGTTCTTTTTTTGCAGGCATTCAGCAAACCTCCCGTAATCCAGGGTTTGTCAGATTTGTTTGAATTTTTTTTACTTTGCTGCTTCTGTCATATAACATCAGAAACATATTGAAAAAATAATCATGAGCATAATAAGTAGGTAGCCTACACTCTTAAAAAAAATGTATTTTTACGGGACTTTCAATGTATTATTTTACAGATTACTTTTGTTTTTCTACTTTAAGTGTAAATCCCATAAAAATACAGGAAATTCCATAAAAGTACAGTAAATAACCTTTAATACAAATATTAACCATTAAATAAAGGTTGTAATCTGTAGATTGATTTAATAAGAAATTATCTTTTTTTTACAGGATTATTCCATTGCTTAATTGTCTTGAATGTTAAATTACATGTAAAACACCTAGAATATACATCATTTTACTGTATGTGAAAATAAGGCAACTTTCTGTTTTTTTGCTGTTAAACTTTAAATGTAATGTTAAATAATGTTAAAAAAGAGAATAATATAATTAAAAAACAGTAAAAACCTTCAGTTATTCTACAGGTAATTCTTTTTAAATACATGTATTTGCTTAATTGTGTTGAATGTTAAATTACATTGAATTGTATGTAAAAACACATAAGATACTCATCATTTTACTGAATGTGAAAATAAGGCAACTTTCAGTATTTAAAAAAAATACGATCAAACTCCTTCAATAAAGTGACAGAACTTAAAGTTCAGCAGTGAAACACTGTTATTTCACAGGTTTTTCCTACATTTATGATGCAACACCTTCAATTAAGTGACATAACTAAAAGTTCAGCAGTGAAATACTGTCATTTGACAGTATTTTCCTAAATTATTACGATCAAACTCCTTCAATTAAGTGACAGAACTTAAAGTTCAGCAGTGAAACACTGTTATTTCACAGGTTTTTCCTACATTTACGATGAAACACCTTCAATTAAGTGACATAACTTAAGTTCAGCAGTGAAACACTGTTATTTTACAGGTTTCCCCATAATTATTACAATCAAACTCCTTCAATTAAGTGACAGAACTTCGTTCAGCAGTGAAACGCTGTTATTTGGCAGGTTTTTCCTACATTTATGATGAAACACCTTCAATTAAGTGACATAACTAAAAGTTCAGCAGTGAAATACTGTCATTTGACAGTATTTTCCTAAATTATTATGATCAAACTCCTTCAATTAAGTGACAGAACTTAAAGTTCAGCAGTGAAACACTGTTATTTCACAGGTTTTTCCTACATTTACGATGAAACACCTTCAATTAAGTGACATAACTTAAGTTCAGCAGTGAAACACTGTTATTTTACAGGTTTCCCCATAATTATTACAATCAAACTCCTTCAATTAAGTGACAGAACTTCGTTCAGCAGTGAAACGCTGTTATTTGGCAGGTTTTTCCTACATTTATGATGAAACACCTTCAATTAAGTGACATAACTAAAAGTTCAGCAGTGAAATACTGTCATTTGACAGTATTTTCCTAAATTATTACGATCAAACTCCTTCAATTAAGTGACAGAACTTAAAGTTCAGCAGTGAAACACTGTTATTTCACAGGTTTTGCCTACATTTACGATGAAACACCTTCAATTAAGTGACATAACTTAAGTTCAGCAGTGAAACACTGTTATTTTACAGGTTTCCCCATAATTATTACAATCAAACTCCTTCAATTAAGTGACAGAACTTCGTTCAGCAGTGAAACGCTGTTATTTGGCAGGTTTTTCCTACATTTATGATGAAACACCTTCAATTAAGTGACAGAACTTAAAGTTCAGCAGTGAAATACTGTCATTTGACAGTATTTTCCTAAATTATTACGATCAAACTCCTTCAATTAAGTGACAGAACTTAAAGTTCAGCAGTGAAACACTGTTATTTCACAGGTTTTTCCTACATTTACGATGAAACACCTTCAATTAAGTGACATAACTTAAGTTCAGCAGTGAAACACTGTTATTTTACAGGTTTCCCCATAATTATTACAATCAAACTCCTTCAATTAAGTGACAGAACTTCGTTCAGCAGTGAAACGCTGTTATTTGGCAGGTTTTTCCTACATTTATGATGAAACACCTTCAATTAAGTGACAGAACTTAAAGTTCAGCAGTGAAATACTGTCATTTGACAGTATTTTCCTAAATTATTACGATCAAACTCCTTCAATTAAGTGACAGAACTTAAAGTTCAGCAGTGAAACACTGTTATTTCACAGGTTTTTCCTACATTTACGATGAAACACCTTCAATTAAGTGACATAACTTAAGTTCAGCAGTGAAACACTGTTATTTTACAGGTTTCCCCATAATTATTACAATCAAACTCATTCAATTAAGTGACAGAACTTCGTTCAGCAGTGAAACGCTGTTATTTGGCCGGTTTTTCCTACATTTATGATGAAACACCTTCAATTAAGTGACAGAACTTAAAGTTCAGCAGTGAAACACTGTTATTTCACAGGTTTTTCCTACATTTACGATGAAACACCTTCAATTAAGTGACATAACTTAAGTTCAGCAGTGAAACACTGTTATTTTACATGTTTCCCCATAATTA
Source organism: Notolepis coatsorum (assembly GCF_963971535.1). Classification (NCBI taxonomy): domain Eukaryota; kingdom Metazoa; phylum Chordata; class Actinopteri; order Aulopiformes; family Paralepididae; genus Notolepis; species Notolepis coatsorum. The sequence goes on from NC_140171.1 coordinate 64,904,599, forward strand.
TTACAATCAAACTCATTCAATTAAGTGACAGAACTTCGTTCAGCAGTGAAACGCTGTTATTTGGCAGGTTTTTCCTACATTTATGATGAAACACCTTCAATTAAGTGACAGAACTTAAAGTTCAGCAGTGAAATACTGTCATTTGACAGTATTTTCCTAAATTATTACGATCAAACTCCTTCAATTAAGTGACAGAACTTAAAGTTCAGCAGTGAAACACTGTTATTTCACAGGTTTTTCCTACATTTACGATGAAACACCTTCAATTAAGTGACATAACTTAAGTTCAGCAGTGAAACACTGTTATTTTACAGGTTTCCCCATAATTATTACAATCAAACTCATTCAATTAAGTGACAGAACTTCGTTCAGCAGTGAAACGCTGTTATTTGGCCGGTTTTTCCTACATTTATGATGAAACACCTTCAATTAAGTGACAGAACTTAAAGTTCAGCAGTGAAACACTGTTATTTCACAGGTTTTTCCTACATTTACGATGAAACACCTTCAATTAAGTGACATAACTTAAGTTCAGCAGTGAAACACTGTTATTTTACATGTTTCCCCATAATTATTACAATCAAACTCATTCAATTAAGTGACAGAACTTCGTTCAGCAGTGAAACGCTGTTATTTGGCAGGTTTTTCCTACATTTATGATGAAACACCTTCAATTAAGTGACAGAACTTAAAGTTCAGCAGTGAAATACTGTCATTTGACAGTATTTTCCTAAATTATTACGATCAAACTCCTTCAATTAAGTGACAGAACTTAAAGTTCAGCAGTGAAACACTGTTATTTCACAGGTTTTTCCTACATTTACGATGAAACACCTTCAATTAAGTGACATAACTTAAGTTCAGCAGTGAAACACTGTTATTTTACAGGTTTCCCCATAATTATTACAATCAAACTCCTTCAATTAAGTGACAGAACTTCGTTCAGCAGTGAAACGCTGTTATTTGGCAGGTTTTTCCTACATTTATGATGAAACACCTTCAATTAAGTGACAGAACTTAAAGTTCAGCAGTGAAATACTGTCATTTGACAGTATTTTCCTAAATTATTACGATCAAACTCCTTCAATTAAGTGACAGAACTTAAAGTTCAGCAGTGAAACACTGTTATTTCACAGGTTTTTCCTACATTTACGATGAAACACCTTCAATTAAGTGACATAACTTAAGTTCAGCAGTGAAACACTGTTATTTTACAGGTTTCCCCATAATTATTACAATCAAACTCATTCAATTAAGTGACAGAACTTTGTTCAGCAGTGAAACGCTGTTATTTGGCAGGTTTTTCCTACATTTATGATGAAACACCTTCAATTAAGTGACAGAACTTAAAGTTCAGCAGTGAAATACTGTCATTTAACAGTATTTTCCTAAATTATTACGATCAAACTCCTTCAATTAAGTGACAGAACTTAAAGTTCAGCAGTGAAACACTGTTATTTCACAGGTTTTTCCTACATTTACGATGAAACACCTTCAATTAAGTGACATAACTTAAGTTCAGCAGTGAAACACTGTTATTTTACAGGTTTCCCCATAATTATTACAATCAAACTCATTCAATTAAGTGACAGAACTTCGTTCAGCAGTGAAACACTGTTATTCTACAGGTTTTCCCATAATTATTACAATCAAACTCCTTCAATTAAGTGACAGAACTTCGTTCAGCAGTGAAACGCTGTTATTTGGCAGGTTTTTCCTACATTTATGATGAAACACCTTCAATTAAGTGACAGAACTTAAAGTTCAGCAGTGAAACACTGTTATTTCACAGGTTTTTCCTACATTTACGATGAAACACCTTCAATTAAGTGACATAACTTAAGTTCAGCAGTGAAACACTGTTATTTTACAGGTTTCCCCATAATTATTACAATCAAACTCCTTCAATTAAGTGACAGAACTTCGTTCAGCAGTGAAACGCTGTTATTTGGCAGGTTTTTCCTACATTTATGATGAAACACCTTCAATTAAGTGACATAACTAAAAGTTCAGCAGTGAAATACTGTCATTTGACAGTATTTTCCTAAATTATTATGATCAAACTCCTTCAATTAAGTGACAGAACTTAAAGTTCAGCAGTGGAACACTGTTATTTCACAGGTTTTTCCTACATTTACGATGAAACACCTTCAATTAAGTGACATAACTTAAGTTCAGCAGTGAAACACTGTTATTTTACAGGTTTCCCCATAATTATTACAATCAAACTCCTTCAATTAAGTGACAGAACTTCGTTCAGCAGTGAAACGCTGTTATTTGGCAGGTTTTTCCTACATTTATGATGAAACACCTTCAATTAAGTGACAGAACTTAAAGTTCAGCAGTGAAATACTGTCATTTGACAGTATTTTCCTAAATTATTACGATCAAACTCCTTCAATTAAGTGACAGAACTTAAAGTTCAGCAGTGAAACACTGTTATTTCACAGGTTTTTCCTACATTTACGATGAAACACCTTCAATTAAGTGACATAACTTAAGTTCAGCAGTGAAACACTGTTATTTTACAGGTTTCCCCATAATTATTACAATCAAACTCATTCAATTAAGTGACAGAACTTCGTTCAGCAGTGAAACGCTGTTATTTGGCCGGTTTTTCCTACATTTATGATGAAACACCTTCAATTAAGTGACAGAACTTAAAGTTCAGCAGTGAAACACTGTTATTTCACAGGTTTTTCCTACATTTACGATGAAACACCTTCAATTAAGTGACATAACTTAAGTTCAGCAGTGAAACACTGTTATTTTACATGTTTCCCCATAATTATTACAATCAAACTCATTCAATTAAGTGACAGAACTTCGTTCAGCAGTGAAACGCTGTTATTTGGCAGGTTTTTCCTACATTTATGATGAAACACCTTCAATTAAGTGACAGAACTTAAAGTTCAGCAGTGAAATACTGTCATTTGACAGTATTTTCCTAAATTATTACGATCAAACTCCTTCAATTAAGTGACAGAACTTAAAGTTCAGCAGTGAAACACTGTTATTTCACAGGTTTTTCCTACATTTACGATGAAACACCTTCAATTAAGTGACATAACTTAAGTTCAGCAGTGAAACACTGTTATTTTACAGGTTTCCCCATAATTATTACAATCAAACTCATTCAATTAAGTGACAGAACTTCGTTCAGCAGTGAAACGCTGTTATTTGGCCGGTTTTTCCTACATTTATGATGAAACACCTTCAATTAAGTGACAGAACTTAAAGTTCAGCAGTGAAACACTGTTATTTCACAGGTTTTTCCTACATTTACGATGAAACACCTTCAATTAAGTGACATAACTTAAGTTCAGCAGTGAAACACTGTTATTTTACATGTTTCCCCATAATTATTATAATCAAACTCATTCAATTAAGTGACAGAACTTCGTTCAGCAGTGAAACGCTGTTATTTGGCAGGTTTTTCCTACATTTATGATGAAACACCTTCAATTAAGTGACAGAACTTAAAGTTCAGCAGTGAAATACTGTCATTTGACAGTATTTTCCTAAATTATTACGATCAAACTCCTTCAATTAAGTGACAGAACTTAAAGTTCAGCAGTGAAACACTGTTATTTCACAGGTTTTTCCTACATTTACGATGAAACACCTTCAATTAAGTGACATAACTTAAGTTCAGCAGTGAAACACTGTTATTTTACAGGTTTCCCCATAATTATTACAATCAAACTCCTTCAATTAAGTGACAGAACTTCGTTCAGCAGTGAAACGCTGTTATTTGGCAGGTTTTTCCTACATTTATGATGAAACACCTTCAATTAAGTGACAGAACTTAAAGTTCAGCAGTGAAATACTGTCATTTGACAGTATTTTCCTAAATTATTACGATCAAACTCCTTCAATTAAGTGACAGAACTTAAAGTTCAGCAGTGAAACACTGTTATTTCACAGGTTTTTCCTACATTTACGATGAAACACCTTCAATTAAGTGACATAACTTAAGTTCAGCAGTGAAACACTGTTATTTTACAGGTTTCCCCATAATTATTACAATCAAACTCATTCAATTAAGTGACAGAACTTCGTTCAGCAGTGAAACGCTGTTATTTGGCCGGTTTTTCCTACATTTATGATGAAACACCTTCAATTAAGTGACAGAACTTAAAGTTCAGCAGTGAAACACTGTTATTTCACAGGTTTTTCCTACATTTACGATGAAACACCTTCAATTAAGTGACATAACTTAAGTTCAGCAGTGAAACACTGTTATTTTACATGTTTCCCCATAATTATTACAATCAAACTCATTCAATTAAGTGACAGAACTTCGTTCAGCAGTGAAACGCTGTTATTTGGCAGGTTTTTCCTACATTTATGATGAAACACCTTCAATTAAGTGACAGAACTTAAAGTTCAGCAGTGAAATACTGTCATTTGACAGTATTTTCCTAAATTATTACGATCAAACTCCTTCAATTAAGTGACAGAACTTAAAGTTCAGCAGTGAAACACTGTTATTTCACAGGTTTTTCCTACATTTACGATGAAACACCTTCAATTAAGTGACATAACTTAAGTTCAGCAGTGAAACACTGTTATTTTACAGGTTTCCCCATAATTATTACAATCAAACTCATTCAATTAAGTGACAGAACTTCGTTCAGCAGTGAAACGCTGTTATTTGGCCGGTTTTTCCTACATTTATGATGAAACACCTTCAATTAAGTGACAGAACTTAAAGTTCAGCAGTGAAACACTGTTATTTCACAGGTTTTTCCTACATTTACGATGAAACACCTTCAATTAAGTGACATAACTTAAGTTCAGCAGTGAAACACTGTTATTTTACATGTTTCCCCATAATTATTACAATCAAACTCATTCAATTAAGTGACAGAACTTCGTTCAGCAGTGAAACGCTGTTATTTGGCAGGTTTTTCCTACATTTATGATGAAACACCTTCAATTAAGTGACAGAACTTAAAGTTCAGCAGTGAAATACTGTCATTTGACAGTATTTTCCTAAATTATTACGATCAAACTCCTTCAATTAAGTGACAGAACTTAAAGTTCAGCAGTGAAACACTGTTATTTCACAGGTTTTTCCTACATTTACGATGAAACACCTTCAATTAAGTGACATAACTTAAGTTCAGCAGTGAAACACTGTTATTTTACAGGTTTCCCCATAATTATTACAATCAAACTCCTTCAATTAAGTGACAGAACTTCGTTCAGCAGTGAAACGCTGTTATTTGGCAGGTTTTTCCTACATTTATGATGAAACACCTTCAATTAAGTGACAGAACTTAAAGTTCAGCAGTGAAATACTGTCATTTGACAGTATTTTCCTTAAATTATTACGATCAAACTCCTTCAATTAAGTGACAGAACTTAAAGTTCAGCAGTGAAACACTGTTATTTCACAGGTTTTTCCTACATTTACGATGAAACACCTTCAATTAAGTGACATAACTTAAGTTCAGCAGTGAAACACTGTTATTTTACAGGTTTCCCCATAATTATTACAATCAAACTCATTCAATTAAGTGACAGAACTTTGTTCAGCAGTGAAACGCTGTTATTTGGCAGGTTTTTCCTACATTTATGATGAAACACCTTCAATTAAGTGACAGAACTTAAAGTTCAGCAGTGAAATACTGTCATTTAACAGTATTTTCCTAAATTATTACGATCAAACTCCTTCAATTAAGTGACAGAACTTAAAGTTCAGCAGTGAAACACTGTTATTTCACAGGTTTTTCCTACATTTACGATGAAACACCTTCAATTAAGTGACATAACTTAAGTTCAGCAGTGAAACACTGTTATTTTACAGGTTTCCCCATAATTATTACAATCAAACTCATTCAATTAAGTGACAGAACTTCGTTCAGCAGTGAAACACTGTTATTCTACAGGTTTTCCCATAATTATTACAATCAAACTCCTTCAATTAAGTGACAGAACTTCGTTCAGCAGTGAAACGCTGTTATTTGGCAGGTGTTTCCTACATTTATGATGAAACACCTTCAATTAAGTGACATAACTAAAAGTTCAGCAGTGAAATACTGTCATTTGACAGTATTTTCCTAAATTATTACGATCAAACTCCTTCAATTAAGTGACAGAACTTAAAGTTCAGCAGTGAAACACTGTTATTTCACAGGTTTTTCCTACATTTACGATGAAACACCTTCAATTAAGTGACATAACTTAAGTTCAGCAGTGAAACACTGTTATTTTACAGGTTTCCCCATAATTATTACAATCAAACTCCTTCAATTAAGTGACAGAACTTCGTTCAGCAGTGAAACGCTGTTATTTGGCAGGTTTTTCCTACATTTATGATGAAACACCTTCAATTAAGTGACAGAACTTAAAGTTCAGCAGTGAAATACTGTCATTTGACAGTATTTTCCTAAATTATTACGATCAAACTCCTTCAATTAAGTGACAGAACTTAAAGTTCAGCAGTGAAACACTGTTATTTCACAGGTTTTTCCTACATTTACGATGAAACACCTTCAATTAAGTGACATATCTTAAGTTCAGCAGTGAAACACTGTTATTTTACAGGTTTCCCCATAATTATTACAATCAAACTCCTTCAATTAAGTGACAGAACTTCGTTCAGCAGTGATACGCTGTTATTTGGCAGGTTTTCCCTACATTTATGATGAAACACCTTCAATTAAGTGACAGAACTTAAAGTTCAGCAGTGAAATACTGTCATTTGACAGTATTTTCCTAAATTATTACGATCAAACTCCTTCAATTAAGTGACAGAACTTAAAGTTCAGCAGTGAAACACTGTTATTTCACAGGTTTTTCCTACATTTACGATGAAACACCTTCAATTAAGTTACATAACTTAAGTTCAGCAGTGAAACACTGTTATTTTACAGGTTTCCCCATAATTATTACAATCAAACTAATTCAATTAAGTGACAGAACTTCGTTCAGCAGTGAAACGCTGTTATTTGGCAGGTTTTTCCTACATTTATGATGAAACACCTTCAATTAAGTGACAGAACTTAAAGTTCAGCAGTGAAATACTGCCATTTGACAGTATTTTCCTAAATTATTACGATCAAACTCCTTCAATTAAGTGACAGAACTTAAAGTTCAGCAGTGAAACACTGTTATTTCACAGGTTTTTCCTACATTTACGATGAAACACCTTCAATTAAGTGACATAACTTAAGTTCAGCAGTGAAACACTGTTATTTTACAGGTTTCCCCATAATTATTACAATCAAACTCATTCAATTAAGTGACAGAACTTCGTTCAGCAGTGAAACACTGTTATTCTACAGGTTTTCCCATAATTATTACAATCAAACTCCTTCAATTAAGTGACAGAACTCAAAGTTCAGCAGTGAAACACTGTTATTTCACAGGTTTTTCCTACATTTAAGATGAAACACCTTCAATTAAGTGACATAACGTTAGGTTATGACTATAACCAAGTTCTGTTAATTAGGGGTGACGCTTGGCATCACTACTGCACTATCTCGCGTACGTGCACGCGTACTGAATAAACCACAAATGTACCTCTAATACCAGTATTAGTCTGACCACACCCCTCATCAGCTTACCTTCATAAGCAGGTGTGTGGTCACCTGCTCTCCTCCTTCCCAAGCTTTCACCACAAGGTGAGGTCAAGGGCTGCAGCGGCCGTCTGATGCCAAGCGTCACCCCTAATTAACAGAACTTGGTTATAGTCATAACCTAACGTTCTGTTTCATTAGGGGCTCTGCTTGGCATCACTACTGCACAAAGGGAGGCCAAGCGGAGCCGCTGGCTGACAAATACACCCCGCTGACAGCCCCCCAAAACCATCAGAACAGGGAGGGCCGAGCCCCCCCGACCCCCCCTAATGGAGGGTATCCCCCCTATTAGAGGCTTCACGGGAAGGCGACGGACCCGACCGTGCGAAGAGGCACTCAAGCAACTTAACGCACAGGGTGAGCAGACCGTGGCTTGACCCCACGACTACACACACGCACAACCCGCATGCCACCCGGGAACGAACGGAGGAACAACCTCGTTACTGCCCCCAGAATCACGGGGTCAAGGGCAAACCCAACCCCGTGGCAAGGCCGTAGCAGCGGAGCGCGAAGGAAGACCCAGACCCACCAAAAGGACTGGACTCCCTGGAATGGGGGCCCGGAGAAGTCCATGATGCCAGCATCAAGACCCCACCAGGTGGGCACGTAGTGCCCCGCCCCCCACATCGCCAGCGTATTCGGACAAAGGCCCCCGAGTTACTGCACCTGGTAATCCCAGGCGGTATCCCAAGTACTAACCAGGCCAGAACCTGCTTAGCTTCCGAGATCGGACGAGATCGGGCGTGTTCAGGTCGGTATGGCCGTAAGCCGAGCGGGCCCCGTCCCCCCAACAGTACACCGCCTGGCACACTAACCCTGCAGAACAGACAGTCAGCATGGCCGTAAGCACACAAAAAAGGTTAACCAACGGAAGCAGGCAGCGCACCGGGGAAAAACCAGGCAACAGGCTGTTAACCCTAGCCTGGAGACTGCGGACGAGACAGGCGCCAGAGGGGACAGCTGAACACAGCCGCCCCGGCGGAAGGAGCGTAAGCTGGCGGTGTTGCATGACCAAGCCTCCATTTAAAAACCCCCACCCAGAGGGGTCGAGGCAGAGAAGGCTGACACGATTGGCAGACGTCATGAACGTGCAGGGGCACCCTCAAACGGTGAACCCGGGAGTTGACACTGCTCCAACACACCAGGGAATCAACCACCTCGGTGTTACCCAATGCGGTGGTTGTTCCTATAACCCCTCAAGAAAAAACTCCAAAACACACCTGCGGGTATACACCGGCTATACCGCAGTACAAGTGTTTCAGTTTCCAAAAAGGGTTAACCCAGGCCTACGGGTCGCAAACATCACTTCGGACCGGGCCTGGCGGTACGGGAAGCACAGGGTCACCAGAGGAGGTCAAAAAACCACCCCCACAGGCCCCTCTTCGCCATGCGTGAGAGAGGAGCGAAAAATAATGGAGAACCAGCCCCTAAGCACACCGTACCTGGTATTCCCCGGCGGTCTCCCAACCAAGTACTAACCAGGACCAACCTGTGTAGCGGCCGAGATCCGACGAGATCGAGCATGTACAGAATGGCATGGCTGTAAGCCATGACGACAGTGCTGAGTAAAAACATACCCAACCAGGGTCTCCATAGCGCTTAACCCTGTGACACCCAGACCGACCTGGCATTTTTCCCCCTGAAAAAAGCCCAAGTCCCTCAGGGTACCAGAACAGCAGATATGCATCCCCGGCGGACAACGGGTTCAACTGATCTGGACCAGCGTGACCAGAACCAGTCCCGTGCCCTAACCACGCCGACATGCCTACTCCAGGAGAAGGGCAGATATGCGTGTTGATCTTAACATGAAAAGAAGGCGCCACCCAGACGTTCGGACGAACCGCGCCTGGTGGCCCACCCCAAGGGCGTGAGACCCCACTACATATGTTCAGATCCATCCCGTCATCATCCCCCAGACATGAACGAGAATCCGTCGACAACCCACCCAGGTCATGGGATGTGGTCGTCGGAAGAGGAAAAACCCCCATCTCAGTTGCTTTATAAAAACGCTGTTTCAACCACAAGCAACCAAGGCGTGCCAGTCAATCGCCTGTTTACAGCGAGCTAGCACTATACGTGCGTCGGGACACACCCCCATCAATGAACAGGCTATTTAGACCTGTCATTGAATCCCCAAGGCGCCCAGGGGAACGACAAGAGGGGTGTGACACTCCCTAACTCCAACACTTCTGGAATAGAAAGAAGGAAGCATCAACAGTATGTATCCCAGTCTACACAGCCGGGGTAAAAAATGTTCACATTTTTACATCCCACCACCCTCCCATAGGAAAGAGACGGGGATCCCCAGAGAGACTTCCCACGCGAGCTGTACAGATTGAAAAGAATATATTGCACCTTGAGCCATGTAAAAAACTGGTTTTAGGGCCTCCGGGGAAGAGGCACTGAACCCATACACACTCAATAAACGAATTGAATCGAATATACATACAATAGAAAAGGACCCTTCTAGAGGGTCCACTCACTTTGACAATCTGAGGAGGAAGGCTCTGTACTCTGATGGAGGCTTCCTCACATGGAAGAAGGAGTCCGAACTCACAGAAGGCCTGAATAGGCGCTTGGTGAGGAGGAGCCCTGACCACCCCCCCTGAAAACAGATCCATCACATGGACCTGAACAGCACACGGAAGTCCTACCAACAGAGACGCGCACGGTGACGTACTCTATGGCGGGGGAATTCCTGCGGTGCACACGCCCAATATACCAGGCCGTGGGACCAGGAACTCCCTCCCCCCCCCCCCCCCCCCCCCGTAACGTGCCGAACCGCCACGTGACGGGAACCTTGAAGGACAGGGGGTGTACCCCTGACCGACAGAACAATGGGGAGAGGAAAGGTTACCAGTTCACCCCTTTACGACCCCACACCCATGATACGACGTAACAACAAAAAGAGAATATGACACAGTCATAGTCAGCTCTATGAAGCGTTTCACAGCTCCACACAGCGCATGAGCTAACCTGCTATCTGATTTTTACTAAGGAAAAACACAGAATAGAGAGGGCTCTAAGAACCCCGGTCCAACATACACATGTGCTTCTGTGGCCAGTACAACCCAGTTGTAGGTCACATGACACACACAACCCATCATCACCTACAAAAAATGGCAAAAACACTCAACAGAGGAACGCCGTTTTTTTCACAATGAGAGAATACATCATTCTTGATTAGTATCGACCACAGGCCTTGCTAAGCACACATGACAGCAACCAAACCAATTTCCCTTTAGGAAATAAGTTTCTCCAGCAGATTTAGCACAACCTCAGCAATCAAGCTAAGAGTTACATCGTATCCCTACCACACAAAAGACACAATTAATGCACAACATGTCTGATAGGAGGTGATAAAGTCCCCAGGGAACCGGGGGGGAAAAACACAATCCTCCTATTTCACCCTCAATACGGCCAGTTAAAACAGGAAAACCTGTTAATGTGTGAACACACTGTTCATTGTCATTACAGTCTGAGAAAGAACATTCTTTTACTCACTTGTCACCAAGCATAGCTTCATAGGTTAGTTACCTTAGTTGTGAGTACACGGCCGTGTTACTCACACAACAACCAGATCATTACATCCCGTTTGCACGGAGAAGCTAACTGCCAGTGACAAAAACAGCTCACACATAACCCGCAACGTATCCTAAATGCATTGTAGCAACACACGTTTTGGGAAAAACACCGTTATTCACAATACATTTAGCAAAGTAAAACCAGAAGACGTGTTATGAGGTCTGGTCAACCCCGTTCCTACCCGGAACGCAGATCAGCGAAGTGCAGTCACAAGACACCGTAGAACACAGCCGTCCTGTGTTGTTCGATCCGGGCAGCGTCGCCGCTCCAACCAGTCGCTACAGTCCTCTTTGTTGACGCAATCCCCGTCCAGGCTCAGGGCAGGGTCGACGAACATCCCCTGTCAAGGATGACGTCGTGGTCAAGAGTGTAAAACATGTTAAAATCAAAGCACGTTCAACAGAATAGCATCAAGCTAACGGCTGCTCCAACCGTTCGGGTGCTATTGCTTCTGCTCGCGAGACGCCGATCTAACGACGCACGCGATCAGAAGCGAGCTCACGGCGGCGCGCGAGAAGCTAAGCTACCCCGCGCCAGGCCATGGCCATAGCAGCAAGCTAACGTTACCTAGCGACCACGACATGCTAGCCCCGCAGCTAACAGCTGACTGGCTAATAGGAGGCCCTAAGCAGGCCATGCAGCGATCCAGCAGGCCAACGCAGCAGTTAACAGCTGACCGGCTAACCGTAAGCTATGAACATGTAAACAATGACATAACACTCACCCAGACAGGCCGCCGTTCTGAACCTCTCCTCACTTTTTAAGAGAAAAGAGAAAACAAGATGTCAACACCGCTTCACAACGGTGACATTACCACATCCGACGGAATCAGCACAGTACCAACTGGCCTGTGTAGCTGACTTTGAACATGAATCTGCCGCTATCGCACATTACATGCACATATCCCCTCGTGAAGGAATACTCTCATTTGGATATGAAAGATGGGGCCTTAACACGGTGACAGAGAGAATCCACTCGTCCAGAACACACAGGGATCACCAGTGTCAATGGTCGCGGCCCACTAGTTAAAACTATAATGGTCTCCAGACCAAGGCCTTCTGTCGCCTAGGTGGCTGAACAAAGGACCCTAGCCTGGGGCCGGTTTCCATAAACTTTGTCAAGTAGCCCCCATAGCACTAACAGACAAGTGGAGCCCGCCAGCAAACACTACTCACCCAACCTGGAACGCACCGCTTCTCACAACAGCGGCATGTCCGACAGTTCAGCTGTGGCCTGACAGGTTTCACCCCAACAAACACAGCAAGGAACTGCAGTTGAGAAGCATGCAGCGGCGTGCTCCCAATACGAAAACCGGTGGAGGGTTTTTAGAATGATCATCATCTTCCAGACACTCCAGTACGAAGACAATATCGCCGTATTTTCTCGAAAATAGTGAGAGAGAAAATAAAGATATGATGTCAACGTATCCTTGTTTCCCAAAGCTGCTCCTAAACCTTTCTTCCATCATGGTGTCAAGTGTGGGGATCTACCGAGGCACTTCTTCCTTGTGGTGAAAGCGAGAAGGAGGAGAGCAGGTGACCACACACCTGCTTATGAAGGTAAGCTGATGAGGGGTGTGGTCAGACTAATACTGGTATTAGAGGTACATTTGTGGTTTATTCAGTACGCGTGCACGTACGCGAGATAGTGCAGTAGTGATGCCAAGCAGAGCCCCTAATGAAACAGAACTTAAGTTCAGCAGTGAAACACTGTTATTTTACAGGTTTTCCCATAATTATTACAATCAAACTCCTTCAATTAAGTGACAGAACTCAAAGTTCAGCAGTGAAACACTGTTATTTCACAGGTTTTTCCTACATTTAAGATGAAACACCTTCAATTAAGTGACAGAACTTCGTTCAGCAGTGAAACACTGTTATTCTACAGGTTTTCCCATAATTATTACAATCAAACTCCTTCAATTAAGTGACAGAACTCAAAGTTCAGCAGTGAAACACTGTTATTTCACAGGTTTTTCCTACATTTAAGATGAAACACCTTCAATTAAGTGACATAACTTAAGTTCAGCAGTGAAACACTGTTATTTTACAGGTTTTCCCATAATTATTACAATCAAACTCCTTCAATTAAGTGACAGAACTCAAAGTTCAGCAGTGAAACACTGTTATTTTACAGGTTTTCCCATTATTATTACAATCAAACCCCTTCAATTAAGTGACAGAACTCAAAGTTCAGCAGTGAAACACTGTTATTTCACAGGTTTTTCCTAAATTATTAGCTAGCCTAGCTTAGCACAAGGGCTGGAAGCAGTAGGGACCAGCTAGCCTAGCTTAGCATAAGGACTGGAAGCAGTAGGGAGTAACTAGCCTAGCTTAGCACAAGGATTGGAAGCAGTAGGGAGCAGCTAGCCTAGCTTAGCACAATGACTGGAAGCAGCAGGGACCAGCTAGCCAGCCTAGCTTAGCACAAGGACTGGAAGCAGTAGGGAGCAGCTAGCCTAGCTTAGCACAAGGGCTGGAAGCAGTAGGGAGCAGCTAGCCTAGCTTAGCATAAGGGCTGGACGCAGTAGGGACCAGCTAGCCTAGCTTAGCACAAGGACTGGAAGCAGTAGGGAGCAACTAGCCTAGCTTAGCACAAGGACTGGAAGCAGTAGGGAGCAGCTAGCCTAGCTTAGCACAAGGGCTGGAAGCAGTAGGGACTAGCTAGCCTAGCTTAGCACAAGGACTGGAAGCAGTAGGGAGCAACTAGCCTAGCTTAGCACAAGGAATGGAAGCAGTAGGGAGCAGCTAGCCTAGCTTAGCACAAGGGCTGGAAACAGTAGGGACCAGCTAGCCTACCTAGCTTAGCACAATTACTGGAAGCAGTAAGGAGCAGCTAGCCTATAGCTTAGCACAAGGGCTGGAAGCAGTAGGGACCAGCTAGCCTACCTAGCTTAGCACAAGGACTGGAAGCAGTAGTGAGCAACTAGCCTAGCTTAGCACAAGGACTGGAAGCAGTAGGAAGCAGCTAGCCTAGCTTAGCACAAGAGCTGGATGCAGTAGGGACCAGCTAGCCTAGCTTAGCACAAGGGCTGGAAGCAGTAGGGAGCAGCTAGCCTAGCTTAGCACAAGGGCTGGAAGCAGTAGGGAGCAGCTAGCCTAGCTTAGCATGAGGGCTGGAAGCAGTAGGGACCAGCTAGCCTAGCTTAGCACAAGGACTGGAAGCAGTAGGGAGCAACTAGCCTAGCTTAGCACAAGGACTGGAAGCAGTAGGGAGCAGCTAGCCTAGCTTAGCACAAGGGCTGGAAGCAGTAGGGACCAGCTAGCCTAGCTTAGCACAAGGACTGGAAGCAGTAGGGAGCAACTAGCCTAGCTTAGCACAAGGAATGGAAGCAGTAGGGAGCAGCTAGCCTAGCTTAGCACAAGGGCTGGAAGCAGTAGGGACCAGCTAGCCTACCTAGCTTAGCACAAGGACTGGAAGCAGTAAGGAGCAGCTAGCCTATAGCTTAGCACAAGGGCTGGAAGCAGTATGGACCAGCTAGCCTACCTAGCTTAGCACAAGGACTGGAAGCAGTAAGGAGCAGCTAGCCTATAGCTTAGCACAAGGGCTGGAAGCAGTATGGACCAGCTAGCCTACCTAGCTTAGCACAAGGACTGGAAGCAGTAAGGAGCAGCTAGCCTATAGCTTAGCACAAGGGCTGGAAGCAGTAGGGACCAGCTAGCCTACCTAGCTTAGCACAAGGACTGGAAGCAGTAGGGAGCAGCTAGCCTAGCTTAGCACAAGGGCTGGAAGCAGTAGGGACCAGCTAGCCTAGCTTAGCACAAGGACTGGAAGCAGTAGCGAGCAACTAGCCTAGCTTAGCACAAGGACTGGAAGCAGTAGGGAGCAGCTAGCCTAGCTTAGCACAAGGAATGGAAGCAGTAGGGAGCAGCTAGCCTAGCTTAGCACAAGGGCTGGAAGCAGTAGGGACCAGCTAGCCTAGCTTAGCACAAGGGCTGGAAGCAGTAGGGACCAGCTAGCCTAGCTTAGCACAAGTTGCAGTTTGCATACCAGCTAGCCTAGCTTAGCACAAGCTGCAGTTTGCATATCAGCAGAACATCGGTGTGGAGGATGCCATAATCTACATGGTCCACAAGGCCTATCTACATCTGGAGAAGCCGGGCAGGTCAGTGAGGGTAACATTCTTTGACTTTTCCAGTGCCTTCAACACTATTCAGCCTCCACTACTGGCTGAGAAGCTGTCAGTGATGGGGGTGGAGGACGACTTGGTGGCCTGGATCTTCAACTACCTCACTGGCAGACCACAGTCTGTCAAACTGCAGGGGTGCCACTCCGACGTGCTGATCTGCAACACTGGAGCCCCCCAGGGAACTATATTGGCACCCTTTTTATTCACCCTGTACACCTCAGACTTCCGCTTCAGCTCCGGGAACTGCCATCTCCAAAAGTTTTCTGATGACTCCTCCATCGTTGGATACATCACCAACGACAACGAGGAGGAGTACAGAGCTGTGGTGGAGAGATTCACAGAGTGGAGCAAGGAAAACCACCTACAGCTCAACATCAGCAAGACGAATGAGATGGTGGTGGACCATCGGCGGAGCAAGAGGAAGCCCTCAACTCCCATCATCATCCAGGGGGAGGAGGTGGAAAGGGTGGCGAATTACAAATTCCTGGGTGTTCTCATGAACAACAAACTGGACTGGACGGACAACACAGAGGCCCTCTACAGGAAGGGACAGAGCAGACTGTTCTTCCTGAGAGGGCTCAGGTCTTTTAATGTCTGCAGCAAACTGCTGCAGATGTTCTACCAGTCTGTGGTGGCGGGTGCCCTCTTTTTCGCTGTGGTATGCTGGGGGGGCAACACCAACACAGACAAAATAAACAAACTGGTAAAAAAAAAGAAAGCTCTGTGGTGGGAGCGGACCTGGACCGTCTGCAGGTGGTGGCAGAGGGGAGGACGAGGAGGAAGCTGCATGCTATCCTTGAGAACCCCTGCCACCCCCTCTATGATGAGCTGACCGCAATGCGGTCCACGTTTAGCCACAGACTCATCCCCCCCCCGACATACCACAAAGCGCTTTGGGCAGTCCTTTGTGCCGGTGGCAATCAGGCTCCACAACAAAGCAGGGCCAGGATGGGCCAACTGCTGTGAACTGGACGAGCTGGGTTGTGGACTGTAACAAATTAATTAAATTATTTAACAACACATTCATGATTGGACTTGTTTCTTTTTCACCACTTTTTAGCTCTTTTTAGTCCTATTTTAGCTATTTCTATCCCTGTGTACTTGTCCGTCTTGTTTTTAACACATGTATGTTATGTATAAACTGTTTTTTAATTTCTGTTTTTAAATTGCTGTTACGCTGCTTATGCTGTAAATTACATCTTAATCTCCCCTCTGGGATAAATAAAGGTTTGCAATTCAATTCAGTAGGGACCAGCTAGCCTACCTAGCTTAGCACAAGGGCTGGAAGCAGTAGGGACCAGCTAGCCTACCTAGCTTAGCACAAGGACTGGAAGCAGTAGGGAGCAGCTAGCCTAGCTTAGCACAATGGCTGGAAGCAGTAGGGAGCAGCTAGCCTAGCTTAGCACAAGGGCTGGAAGCAGTAGGGACCAGCTATCCTAGCTTAGCACAAGGACTGGAAGCAGTAGGGAGCAGCTAGCCTAGCTTAGCACAAGGGCTGGAAGCAGTAGGGAGCAGCTAGCCTAGCTTAGCACAAGGGCTGGAAGCAGTAGGGACCAGCTAGCCTACCTAGCTTAGCACAAGGACTGGAAGCAGTAGGGACCAGCTAGCCTAGCTTAGCACAAGCTGCAGTTTGCATACCAGCTAGCCTATAGCTTAGCACAAGCTGCAGTTTGCATATCAGCAGAACATCGGTGTGGAGGATGCCATAATCTACATGGTCCACAAGGCCTATCTACATCTGGAGAAGCCGGGCAGCTCAGTGAGGGTAACATTCTTTGACTTTTCTAGTGCCTTCAACACTATTCAGCCTCAGATTCAGGCCCCTCTAGGCCCCAGATTCAGATTCAGATTCAGATTCCTTTATTTAGCCATTTGTGTAAAACACATTGGTAATTGTTGCAGCAATACAGTGAATGCATTTCCTTTCTTTTTTCACAGAAAACAACACCAACACAGACAAGAAACGAAACAGTGCAGTGGGGGATTAATCAATAAATACAATATATAAAGTGAAGAGTGCAGGGATCCAGTACGGACTAGTGCAGTGCAGTCAGTGTCATTGTGCCAGTGTCACTTGGGGGCAGAGGGGGGGGAGGGGGGGGGGGGGGGGGGGGACCTGAGGCATTGATCAGCCTGGCGGCTGAGGGGAAGAAGCTCAGTCTGTGTCGAGCTTTCACAGCCTTTGGGATCCTCAGCCTTCTCCCAGAGGGGAGCAGGGTGAAGAGGCTGTGACCCTCTGCTAAAGCTCCACTCCTGCACTAAAGTCGGGGATTCAGTTGGACTCAGATCTGCTGCGTTCCCCCCTACCGCTGGTGACAGTGTGTACATCGATCTACTCTCATAAAGTAGGGAATCCACCCTGCTACACAAACATAACAAAACACACTGGTCAGACTACTGCTTGACCTTACTCCTAGAACCCACCTCGCCCCTGCCCACGTGACAACCTAGGATGGCTTAGAGTAGACGACAGAGTACAGCAACTTGCAATGGGCCTGTCTACAAGATACATACACGACCAAGGTATCTGTACATGTCAAAATACTTCCCAAAGGTCAGTGAATACCACGACCACAACACCATGGGAGCTCCACAAATCATGTTAAACCCAGATTCGGCTCAAACAGGGACTAAACACGTTTCGCAATTATGCCACATCAATGTGGAACACCCTACCCAAAGATGTAAAGGAATGTGAATCACTACCCACTTTCAAAACCACTCTCAAAGAACACCTACGGGAGACTGCAATTCGAAACTGGCCCCTGTAAATGTCCTAACCCAACCCCCTCCAATGTACAGTAAAGTATCAAACATGGTTTTGTCAATATTCCAATGTACAGTTGTGCTTGTGCAGTTGTACAGTGTCCCCCCCCCACCCCCCCCCCCACCCCACCTATAATGTACGGTTCTACGTCAAATATATACTCTCTTTTCTAGACTCTTTTTGTATCACAAACAGTAGGCCCTACTGTATTTGCAAATCTGGTATGTCATAAATGTATAGAAGTGTCTATCTGTATGTCACATGTCATGTTATGATGAATTGAAAATGGGGGACCCTGATGTAAACAAGATGAAAGTCTTTCTCTGGTCTGCATGCCCTTAACAATTGTATGTATTGAGCTGTACTGTATTGTACCCATTCTGCAATCTGTTAACAAAGTTTTCAATCAATCAATCTGGCAACACTGATGCGTTGCATTGTGGGGGATCCCGGTTTGAAATTTGAATTGAAGAGCGCGTTACAGACAGAGCCTGCACCACGCCGTGATCAACTGTTGCATCTTCTCCTCAGGTAATTGGAGATCATACTATTGGGTAATTGTGCAACACATATATTTTATTATTTATAAGTAATGCGTGCCGCTGATATAAATGAGTGCTGTTTAGTCTGTGTTTCAGTGAGTGTAGCGCAAGCTCACGTTAGCTACTAGGCTACATACACTGTAGCGCGAGCTCACGTTACTACTAGGCTACATACACTGTGTGCGAGCTCACGTTAGCTACTAGGCTACATACACTGTAGCGCGAGCTCACGTTACTACTAGGCTACATACACTGTAGCGCGAGCTCACGTTACTACTAGGCTACATACACTGCGCGCAAGCTCACGTTACTACTAGGCTACATACACTGCGCGCGAGCTCACGTTACTACTAGGCTACATACACTGTAGCGCGAGCTCACGTTACTACTAGGCTACATACACTGTAGCACGAGCTCACGTTACTACTAGGCTACATACACTAGCGCGAGCTCACGTTACTACTAGGCTACATACACTGTAGCGCGAGCTCAAGTGCTACTAGGCTACATACACTGTAGCGCGAGCTCACGTGCTACTAGGCTACATACACTGCTACAGGCAGAGCCTCACATCGTCACCAACTGTTCTCATCTCAGGTAATTGTGCAACACATATATTTTATTATTTATAAGTAATGCATGCTGCTGATATAAATGCTGTTTAGTCTGTGTTTCAGTGACTAGTCTACTGTAATGTTATTTGCTCGATATTATGAAACTGGTGGGATCTGTAAACTACAGTAGCACTACTGCTAGCAGGCCTAGACTGCAGAATACTGACGTTAGCTAACCAATGCATATCACGCAGATCTTTCATGGTTTAATTTAATTGTAAAATATATAATTTCACAGCAAATACTGTTACAGTGCTGGATCTCAACAATGACATGAAAGCAGAAGACAGCTCAATAACAACTACCGGTATACTTCAAGTGGTCGTAAGTGATGTATAATTTTTTTTTATTGTGTGTGTGACTGTATATATAATATATACTTTTTAATCTGGACATTTTCAAAGAGTCATCCTGTGTAATGCCTTCTCTCTCTCTCTCTCCCAAGACGGTCAAGATCTACCAAGTCTTCAAGATCTTCAAGTGGTCTTGCTTGTAAGTGATGTATAAAATGTTTTATTGTGTGTGACTGTGTATATATATACTTTTCAATCTGGGACTTTCATTTCAACAGCTGGAAAGAGTCATCCTGTAAATGCCTATACTGACTGTTGAATGTCCTTACTTTTAGCTATTCTGCAAAGAATTCTTACAAATCAAGAAGTGTTGATGGATGCTACAGTATATTTTATGTAGATGTGCATGACGTGGACTAAATTAGAGGTCCTAGATATGGAAGTTTGAAGATGGCGGTGTTTCAAGAGACTGGCTAGGCTACTGCATGCTGTAGAGTGGTGAGTTAACTTGTTCCATGTGCCGCAAGTATGTCAAAAAGAAAAACAGAAACCACGTTTGTCATTGTCATGTTAACAGTTACTTCACAGTATAAATACGTGAGTCCCCTGTTGTGGTTGTGAGTCACCTTTATTAGCTTAACTCCGTAGCACCGTATATTCTCTCCCCACCGTATGTATCTTTTTTTCTACCACCCCCTCCTAATTTACAGTCTCCTCCCCATCATAATGTATATATTCTCTGTTAGGATCTATGGGTAACATTGATTACTGTATATTTGCATATCATATATGTCACAAATGTAACATTACTATATACCTGTAGTATGTCCCTACTATGCCATAAATGTCATGATGTCAATGTTGTGTAATGTCATAAATGTAACTATGAATTGAAAATGGGGGACCCTGATGATGTAAACAAGACGAAAGTCTTTCTCTGCTCTGCATCCCCTTAACAATTGTGTGTATTGAGCCGTACTGTATTGTACCCATTCTGCAATCTGTTAAATATTGATTGATTGAACATTTTATTAACAGATTGCAGAATGGGTACAATACAGTACAGCTCAATACACACTTGTTAAGGGGATGCAGACCAGAGAAATACTTTCATCTTGTTTACATCAGGGTCCCCCATTTTCAATTCATCATAACATACACGACATACAGATAGACAGTACTGTCTGCTACATCTATACATTTATGACATACCAGATTTACAAATACAGTATTGTTTGTGATACAAAAATAGTCTAAAAAAGAGAGTATATATACATTTGACGAAGAAACTGTACATTGGAGGAGGTGGGGTGGGGGGACTGTACATTGGAGGTGGTTGGGTAGGAGGGGTGGGGGGGGGACTGTACATTGGATTATCGACGAAACCTTACTTGGTCCCAAGAAGAGGGTCTTGTGTATTAAATAAAGTTTTTATTCATTCATTCACTCTGGATCTGGTAAATCCAGTAGCAATACACACAATTGTTAAGGGATACAGACCAGAGAAAGATGTGTGTCTTGTTTACATCATCAGCGTCCCCCATTTTCAATTCATAGTGACATTTATGACATACACAACATACATGACATCATGACATTTATGACATAGGGACATACATGACTTACAGGTATACCTGTAAGTCATGTATGTCCCTATGTCATAAATGTCATCATATGTATATATTTACTGTTAGGATCTCTGGGTAACAGTACTGTATATTTGCATATCGTATATGTGACAAATGTAACAGTACTATATTATAGTACTGTTACATTTGTCACATATACGATATGCAAATATACAGTACTGTTACCCAGAGATCCTAACAGTAAATATATACATATGATGAGGAGGCGACTGTACATTAGGAGACTATGTTAGGACTGTACTTAAAAGGAGAATTTCTTTTGCTTTAATCCCTGGAATCACTGGCCTTAGACTATCTACTAACGTATTCTCTATCTCTCTCTAGGTTCATGGCCACTAATGGCTTCAGAAGGACAGTATGCTGGATGAGGAAGGTCTTGGCCATGCTGTGATGACTCCTAGAGGACAAGAACGGAGGTGCAGGACCTGGCTGTCAAATGGTTTGTAATGCTACAGTATATTGTATGTAGATGTGCATGACATGGACTAAATTAGAGGTCCTAGATATGCTAAATAATATTGAGAATCACTGGCCTTAGACTATCTACTAACGTATTCTCGCTCTCTCTCTAGGTTCATGACCACTAATGACTTCAGAGCTTCAGAAGGACAATATGCTGGATGAGGAAGGTCTTGGCCATGCTGCGATGGCTCCTAGAGGACAAGAACGGAGGTGCAGGACCTGGCTCTCAAATGGTTTGTAATGCTACAGTATAAATTATTGTATTACCCATCACACTCACCATCAATGACTCCACCATCACCCCCTCCCCCCTAGTCCGCAACCTCTGTGTCATCCTCGACCCCACCCTAGGGTGACCACCTGTCCCGCGACTCGCGGGACAGTCCTGATATTGGGCCGTTTGTCCCGCGTCCCGCAACAACAAAGCAATGTCCTGCAATTCAAAGATAAAAAAAATAAAAAATAAAAAAGTATATTTTTTATTTTTTATTTTTTATTTTTTATTTTTTATTTTTCAAAGATTATTATTTAAAAAATGTTTTAAATGTTGTTAATTTAATGCCTCGTTCCAATACCCTCTTATATTTAAAATAAAAAAATCGGGCGACGTCACAAACCAATGCATTGCGCAGCCGAGCAATAGTATCCATCTGCAGGACCACAGCACCAACACATTTAGGACCGCGACACTTTGCGGACCGACACTCTCCAGACCCTCGCTCCCATTGGCTGATTTGGGTCACGTGACCGTCCCACCCAATGGCTGAGTGGAGAGTGTGGGTCCGCAAAGTGTCACGGTCCTGAGAGTATCGGTGCTGTGGTCCTGCAGCAGGATGCATCTCCAGCCGAGGCTGCTGAGCAGCTCACTCGAGTCGCGCAGCGCGCTGCCTGTCACCTGTCCGAGCCGGTGTTCTGCCGAATTCTACTACCTCCTCGAAAACTGCTGCCGTAGCGCGAATCGCCTATATCTTTTGACAGCTGGGTGACGTCACCCTATAGTTCACTCCGAACTCCAACAGGTGTACCGACATGTTATCATCTACAAATACATTCAGATGCAAATATTTACATGCTTATACAGTTCAAAAGGTGCAATGAAAAACATATGTTTAAGATATTGTTTAAGATATATCAACAAGACTCAACATGACGATTGTGGGTCATGCGCATGCGTGCGCAAGCGCAGGAGCGCTGGCAGCAGAATTCGAGGAAGAGTAGAATTTTGCAGAACACCGGGACACTGTCCAGAGGGAAGGGGGCAATAGAATCCGGAGGCTAATATCACCAAAACCGGAGGTGAGTTTAATAAGATTAATAACAAAATTAGCTATATATAGCCTACCGTCTGCGTCGAATATGATATATAGGCATTTAAATAATAAATAAATGTATTTAATTTTAATTAGCAATAAAAAAAAATTTAAATACTTTTTTTTTTTTTTTTTGCCCCTCCGCCACCCCCCCCCCCCCCCCCCCCCCCCGTCCCGCATTGTCCCGCAAAAGCAGTGCTGCTGTCCTGCGACTGAACCATTTTGACCTGGTCACCCTACCCCACCCTCTCATTTGACCCCCATGTCCGCTCCATTGTCAAAACTTCATATTTTTACCTCCGCAACATTGCCAAAATCCGTCACTGCCTCTACCCCCTGCTGCTGAATCCCTCATACACGCCTTCATCTCATCCCTCCTGGACTACTGTAACTCCCTCCTCACTGGCTCCCTCCATAAACTGCAGATGGTCCAAAACTCAGCCGCCCGCCTCCTCACTAACACCCGGTCCCGCGAACACATCACTCCTGTCCTCCACTCCCTCCACTGGCTCCCGATCAAGGAACGCATTAACTTCAAAACACTACTCCTCACCTTCAAAGCCCTCCATAGCCTGGCCTCACCCTGGTCTCAAACTTTTTACACCAAGTACCACCTGAGAACGTAGCTGGCTCTCCAAGTACCACCATATGACCGACGTTAAAATACAGTATTCAGCTATGCACAGTTCACGCAGGAGGCAAATGTATTCCTAATACCATTATTTTGTTACAAAGACTTAATTTCCTGCATTCTGGTGCAGGAATGTTTTTTTTACCATTTAAATTCCAGTGTTTGTGATGGGCATCACAAAGTATTGTATATATAAAAAAAAAAAGAAAAACACATATTCAATACATTTTGAATTGTAACCCTTTAAATGCCAGTTTGTGTGATGGCATCACAAATTATTGTTAAAAATTATTATTATTGTTGTTGTGGTATGGAAGCAAATGAGTGACAGAAGTATTTGAATTTTATCAGACCGAATTTATAGCATTGAAAATAATTACTTTGAAAACGCGTATCTGAATTGAATTTATAGCATTGAAAATAATTACTTTGAAAACATGTATCTGAATTTTTTTGCTCCAAATTTACCTTATGTGAAATAAAAATTCAGTGTTTAAAATTCAATGTAAAAAATTCGAATGCATAATTAAATTCAATGTAAAAAAATTCGATGCATAATTGCGGTGTATAAAATTCAATGTACGTCACACCTCCCCCCATAAGAGCGAACCTGCAGGGTGAGCAAAACATTATTACTTATTACCCAACATGAGGTTAGTACACACACTAGGGAGAACAGAAACAACAAAAAAAATGCTCCTCCCACAATCACCCACCAAATGGGCACACCAGCACCACACAGGCCCCGCTCCGGGCCCACACGGTCGACCACCACCACACCCAAAACACACACACACACAATGCCCCTAGGCACATCACCCAACACCAGACGCATCAGCCGTCGGAACGTGGCCGGTGCATTCCCTATCCCGAAGGCCATAACGGGAACAAGACAGGCACCGTCACGTTCACCCTCCTGCAGTACAGAAAACGGAGAGACACATTAGCACTGGGAGCCAGAAGGCCAAGGAGAGCCCCAGGGACCATGTAGCACACACCGGCTACTGTATGCAAACCGTTCCCAAAATGTGGTGAGATCTAACTCACAAATAGCCATGCACACGCACATGGACAGCTACACACCCAGCCTCCACCGCTTTAGAGCGATCAATTGCTCGGGCGACACTGCTTCACGAATGTGAAATTCAGGTGGTAGTGATCTTCCATCATCATCTCTCCAATAGTTACAATATGATGATGAAGATGGTTCGGGAATTACCAGCTCCCCCTGAACGCTACATACAGC
The DNA here is from genome assembly GCF_963971535.1 of Notolepis coatsorum. NCBI lineage: Eukaryota > Metazoa > Chordata > Actinopteri > Aulopiformes > Paralepididae > Notolepis > Notolepis coatsorum. The sequence goes on from NC_140171.1 coordinate 64,929,416, forward strand.
AACCTCTTCCATCTCTCCAACAGATGGCCCCCTGCCCTCGGCGAGAGCCTCGCCACCGACAGAGTCACTCAACGCCAAAACTTGAGTTCGCTTCCCGTCCTGTGCCTTGGTGACAACACAAGCAGAAAACACATTGGGGTGAATATCAATCAATTCATCACAACACAAGTCAGTCAATGGAGCCTTTTCAACCTCCACTACAGGGATCACACTCTCCCCAGCGATCTCGTTCCCCATGACAAAATCAACCCCCACACCTTTTGGTTTCTGGGCTGACTTTCTTTTGTCCTGTCGCTTCCTCAGCGTACGACATCCTTTTACCACATGGCCTGTCTCTTTACAATAATTGCACACCACCGGTCTCCTAGACGGCGGCGAGCGTGGTGGGGATGCTGACTCAATCAACGCATCGCACAGAACTTTCCCCACAGCTATATCATTCCCCATGATAAAATCAATTCCGGCTACCGGAAAAAAGGAACGAACCGCCACGGGAAAACAACCTGTGACTAGCTTTGACCGCACATGTATCATATGTAACGGAGCGGGCGTGTAGCCCATTTCTATCCCGCACACAATAGCACTTGATTTACAAGACGACTCCACATTTAACGGCAATACATCCACCAGCATAAAGGACTGTGAACCACCTGTATCACGAAGGATCCTCACCTCGCGCTGGTCACAGACTTTACCCGACAGTGACACAAAACCAGAAGACATAAAAGGATCAAAACAACTGTCTGGTTTCTCCCGCCTAGGGCGTGAGACAGTGCTAATCAACCCCACCACCTTTGGTTCCTGAGCTGGCCTGTCAGTATTTTGCTGATCGCGCACAAATGCATAACAGTCCGCCACCAAATGACCTGGCTCCCTACAATAATTACAATGTCTTTTTTCAGACGGAGGCGAGCGTGGCCTATACGCACGCTCGCCATCTCCCCGAAATGGTAATTCCCGAGAGGGAAACGCACCGTTTTTAACACACACAGTATCGTTACGCACCGAAGCATGTTTGTGCGTCAACGCCAATTCATCCGCCAAAACAGCAGCGTCTTGGAGAGTAGACACTTTCTGTTCATTCAGATACAGTTCGGTTCGTTCGGGCATACAGAGTTTAAATTGTTCCATGAGTACTAACTCGCTCATGGCTGCAAGATCCTGCACCTTACTCGCCGCGCACCATCGTTCAAAAAGATTCCTCTGTTCACGGGAGAAATCTGTATTTGTTTGAGAAGGGGACTTTCTGAGCGAGCGAAAACGCTGTCTATATGCTTCGGGAACCAACTCATACACACGTAAAACAGCATTCTTCACTCGCTCATAACTTTGACTGTCTGCCATAGTTAATGACGCTACCGCTGCACTGGCTTTGCCAGTGAGCCTGGTCTGAAGCAAAATTACCCACATATCCTCCGGCCAATGCAGAGCCTGTGCAATCCGCTCAAAAGCAGAAAAATAAGCCTCTACTTCTGATTCTCGGAACATGGGTACCAGATTAATGTACTGGCCGATATTAAAGCGAGCCGGGGAAACCCCAGCTGGAGAGGAGGTAGCACTACCACTACCAGCTCCAGCCTCCAACCTCAGCCTCTCTATGGCCAGTTGAAGTTCCCTGTCTTTTTCCTCCTTTCTCTCCACTCTGTCCCTCTCGTCCTTTCTCTCCTCTCTATCTTGTACAGCTGCTCTCTCTTCTCTGTCTCGTACAGCTGCTCTGTCCTCTCTGTCTCTCTCTCTCTCTTCCCTGTCTCGCTCCTCCCTGCGCAAAAGCGCTCTCTCCTCCATCTGGAAACGGGCAAAACGCAGACTAGAGCGCGTATGGCCAGAAGACGTGGATTCTTTATCTGAATCCCCCGCGCCCTCACTTTCAGCTCTGGGCGTACTACCATTCTTCCTAATAGCACCACCCTCCGGGTTAAGATCACGCAAGGGAGAGTCAACCCATTCGCCAGTGTTTTCAACCTCCTGGTCACTATGACTCACTACTCCCCGAGCCGTGCTGAACACCTGTTGCTCCACCAACCCCGCTATTACAGCCGCCTTCATATCAGCCTTGGACTGGGAACTATGCACCGCAATATTATAATGCTTAGCAATAAGGCATAATTCCGCCTTAGTGCAACCTTCCACCTGATCCTCTGTTGGATCCGCCATGAAGACTTCAAAACAAACGCAGACGCAGCCATAATATGTCTTTATGTGTGACTTATGATACACCCAAAAAAAATATATATATATCACGTCCTCACTTAGTTAACCATGACCGTGCGCAATAATAATAGACACATTCTGCTTTTATACCTCTTAACCAAAACAATCCAACTGACCACATCTACCAAATGAAAACAATAACAAATGGTCCTAACCACTCAATTAGGAGTCACCTGTGTCACTCTAGCCTATCCCAGCTAAACTACTCCCATACCGGGATGAAGGCTACACATATCTTCAGTCGCTTACCGATTTCATTGCGCACTCCACCGGAATCACGACTCGTGCCCCCCACCCTCTAGCCAAGCAGGTGACCCCCCCCCTGTTACCTATGTGGTAGAAAAAAGAGACCTGGTTTAAGAGCATACACGAATGGTTAATTATTATATACAACACAGCATGGACACATAAATACTAATAAACAACAACGCCACTTTACCTGATACCATCAGCCCCTATGTCAAACGTACACAGCAGACCGGCATTGAGCCCCCCATGTCACAAGAACATGAAAGACCGGAAATGAGCCCCCATGTCACATAACAATGTCACAAGACAATATATAATATAAGCTGGAACGGGCTGTATGTGAAAACCAGCCCCTCCAGTAGTGCATTAAGCACAGGTCCCAGGCAGGTAAGGAAAATAACACAAGGCGTTGTTCCAAATAGTAAATGATATTTATTATAGCGGGGATTTAAACCCACTGTTCCCAAAGAGGAAATAATATTTATTATCGTGGGGATTTAAACCCACTGTTCCCAAAGAGGAAATAATATTTATTATCGTGGGGATTGAAACCCACAGCACAAACACAAAGGGCAAAAGGTAATGGGAGAACAAACAGGCAATATATAAATACGACCAAACAACACTAAGCAAAATATAAAGTAAACACTGGGAACCACCCAGCCATAGAGCACTACAGTATAAGGAAATACTAATTATATATATATATAATACAATATGATATAATATAATATACAGTGTTCTACTTAGCACCAGAGCAACACAAATAGATATATATATATATATATATATATATATATATATATATATATATATATATATATATATATATATATATATATATATATATATATATATACTCACTTCCAAGCAGGAAGGCAAATGGCTCTAAGGCCCACAACAATAGTATATATATCCTGCTACTGGAGTCCACACACAGTGGCAAACAAAGCAATGGCAACCTCCCAATCCTCTGATCAACTGTGAACTGACAGAGAATGAGGCGCCCCGATGTGTGCCACCTCCCAATCTCTTAACCACCCATCTCCACTGCCTGTCTTGAAGATGCACCAATCAGGGGCAACCAATCCAATCAGGGAGATGAGTGGCATCTGCGGAAACAGAACAGCGATTAGGAGATGACACAACACCACACATAGAAAACAACACAAATAATATACTAACCTGATGTTCAGATGGTGTCATAAATACAGGAATAATGGTAATGCCCAACCCACGTACTCATGTACGTCACACTGCACCTTGTGTGACGTCATCCCTGGTCATGAAAACTACTTTTTTGAAATATTTTGTGTGTGTGTGTGAGCACAGCGGTGTCTGTGTTTATTATTATTTCATGAAATTGGGAAAATATCTTAATTTTACATATATGTTCATTGTGTCAAAAGCTTATAATATGAAACACTCTAAAAGAATAGTTATAGTGTTTAGTGCCTTGTTTACCCCTGGTCATGTTTTCTACTCCCATCCGCTCCCATGTTAAAACGGCATTTTTAACCATTTTTAAATCTGCTCTCATTCGTTAAATTCTCGATATATTTACAAAATGCTTTGCATATTCCACAAGCTAAGAACCCTGTCTAGCGTTAGGATTTGCTGTTACCGATGTAAAACACACGGTGGCGTAATTGCTCTACAGCTAACTTTGCCACAATTCAGGGGAAGGTGAGAGAGGCTGTTGCGGGCTTCCGGTGATTGAAACTGCGGATACATGGTTTGGGGGGCGGGGGGGTTCGAGCGAGTGGATTTTCAACACAGAATCAGAGGCGAACCGGACCCCGTAGTCCACAGCGTGCCATACGCCGAAACACGAGCCCCCCATAGCCGGCGCGCTCCAATGAGGAAGTACACTGCACGGAGCACGTCTGGTCCTCCTCCCACCAGCGACCAGAGTTCAAGATTCCAGCCGTAGAACCACTTGGAACCGCCCGCAGGACATTTAGGTATCTATGAGCGCTTAGTAACGCTTCGCCTCAAAGCCGTTTCTGGCCGAATTAGTCATTGAATCTTTAATCTTTTTTTGTATTCTTATTCAGAGGTATTTCGTCGAGATTTCATAACGTGTAATGTTCGGGCGGAAATGTGTAGAAATATGGTAAAAAAAATATTTATCCGTTTTTTTTCGATGAAAAAAGACGTTGTATCAAACAAACACAGATTTGAGTGGTTATAATTCCGAAATATGAGTAATCTGTTAGAGATATATTGAGATTATGCTATTACTGTTAATCATGGGGAAAAAAAAGTTTTAAAAATAGTAAACAGTTAAAATTATATGGCTTTAAACATGAGCCATCATTTCATCTCTTAAGCCCAGTGTGTGTCAGCAGTTCTAGGGAGCCACAAGGGTTAAGATGACACACGCACGTTATGAACCATGGATTAAAATATGCATGTGCGTGGAGGTTGTGGTTTGGTCGACAAAATGTTTGATAAAAACGCTAAAACTGGGTGAATTTCAATTTTTTCCCCTCTTCATGAAAGTCATTGTTGCCCTAGTCACATTGTTTATTGAACAAAATTATACAACGGCATGCAAATTTCTCGATTCTGATTGGCTGAAACAGTCATTTTACACGTCTTTATTGGCAACAATCCACGCTGCTGGCCCAGGACCCGCCCACAACCGACCCACATCACATCACTCCGCCGGATCACAAGAAGGTGGCCAATAATCTTTACAAATGGATATGTTGATGCGACTAAACGACTAAATATCAAGCGATTCTGTCACAGCGAATGTCTTAGTCGTTTAAACAATGTTGGATGATGTAATTGATGGGTCTTGAATCATTCTGTAACAAAAGAAAAATCGCGGATTGATTGATGGATTAATTTGCGATTTTTTTTTCAATTTCTTTTTCCTTTCGACTGTCAGCGCTCGCTCTAGTCTCCACCCACCGCCACACACACCCCCCACACACATACACACACACACGCACACACACACACACACGCACGCACACGCACGCACACACACACACACTCTGCCTGCAACGCGGGGGATAGTCAGAGAGCTGGGTGCTGCGCTGTTCTAAGTGAGCATGGCCTATTGAGTTGATTGATTGATTGATTGCTAATTTTATTACTGTACGCTTGGTTTCCAACTGGTTAAGTTTAGGCCCTCTACAGTAGGTTTAAAAAAATAAATAAAAGAATAGGGCGAAGAAAACGTTTTTTTCCTATAGGGCAAAGAAGACTTTTTAATTTGTTTTACCTACTTTATATAGAAGCATCTAAGAATGAAGTTCTATGGAAAGTAGGTCTGCATTCCCTTAACAATTGTGTGTATTGAGCCGTACTGTATTGTACCCATTCTGCATCTGGTAATAAAATGTTCAATCAATCATTCCAATAATACACAGTTGGATGTGTTAGTTGGTTGGATGCACTTCAAGCTGCTTCCACATGAGGCAACTTCTCTCAATCATTCCAATAATACACAGTTGGATGTGTTAGTTTGGTTGGATGCACTTCAAGCTGCTTCCACATGGAGGCAACTTGTCTTTTTTGTAGTTGTGGGAACTACTTTTTCTGGCGGATGGTTTTTTCAATAAATCTTCGATTAATGTGTGTTTATTGTATAGAAATAAGGTTGGATGAATCTAGCAGTTGTATAAAAGCTTTACATCACTTGCAGTCGTGATTTGTGACCAATAAACCATGCCTAGGGGGGTCTAACGACCCTCGGCTGCGCCTCGGGCCTAACGACCACCCCTAGGCATGGTTTATTGGTCACAAACCACTCCTGCGCGTGATGTAATGCTTAAATACAACCTGCAAGTTGGCCTTTAAGTTTTTCAAGATTCAAGATTCAATCGTTTTATTTCAAACCACAGTGTTAGTTTGGCTACATTTACCATTGTCCGGCAAAACAACATTTGAAAATAAATGAAATGGGAAAAGAGGAACCCCCCCCCAAAAGTTTAAAAATAAAACAGCCAAAACTATACACTGTTTGAAAAGGAGATGGAAGAAGCAAAGCTTATATGTTTCCATCCCCCATCAATGACTATATACTTCAGCAAGTATGACACGATTACCAATACATATAATACCATACAATTTGCAAATACTTCAACTACACACAACACAATCACACATGCACACACACACACACACACACACACACACACACACTAGACTATACTCTCATGTCACCCTTCAAATCATTCTCATATAATACGTTGGTCTTCCTCTTCCTCCCTGGTGTATTTTGTGAACACCATCATTTTGAATTTCCTCTTTAATATATTTATGGATTGACTGGATTTGATCACCTCCTCCAGATTATTCCACAAGGTAACTCCACACAGAGAAATACACATAGCCTTCCTGGTTAGTCTTGAAGATTGCTGTTCCAGTTTGAGTTTCCCTCTAAGGTTATATCTTTGGAGTCCAGCTCTCTCACAGAACAATTTCTGTATCTTGTCAGGAAGGCTGTGGTGAATGACTCTGTACATGAACTGGGCAGTTTTGTAATCCACCAGGTCCTTTAATTTCAGAACTGAAAGTTTTAAAAACAAAGAATTTGTATGTGCTTTGTAGCTCTCATTTGTTACAATCCTAATTGCTCTTTTTTGGAGCATAACCAAAGGAAGTAGGTTGGTTTCATAGGTATTTCCCCACACCTCAACACAATAATTCAAATATGGAAGGACCAAAGCATTATATAAGATAACAGAAGATTGTTGGTTCAGCCAATACCTTGACCTCCACATAATACCCACACTCTTTGAAATCTTTGTTCTTACATGGCTTATGTGAGGCTTCCAACAAATGTTTTCATTTATGATCACTCCTAAAAAAGTGGTTTGCTGTACTCTTTCAATAACGGTATCATCTATCGTAACTTGGATCGGTGTGTCATAATTACGATTTCCAAAAATCATTCGTTTTGTTTTGTTCAAGTTTAGAGACAATCTGTTTTTGTCAAACCACTTTTTTAATTTGACCAATTCAGTCATGGTTTCATTCAGAATCTGTTGTAAACTCTCACCAGAGCAAATCATATTTGTATCATCTGCAAATAGCACAAATTTCATTGTTTCAGATACTTTACAGATATCATTAAGTAACGTAATAATAAGCACTGCTCTAGAAGGGAGAAAACACACTCCAGTCCCTTGATTGTCATTCACTTTATTTGTCAGTTCCTCTCTAAATGGTGGGTGGAGGGATGAAGGCATGGAGGAATGGGGAGAAATATGAGAAAAGGCGGGATGTCAGTAGTGGCAACCATGTGCCGATGGTGGCTCAAACAAGCTGCCTAATTGGACACGAGAGGCCTCACAAGTTTAGCGGCGGAATATACTTCAAAAACACTCAGATAATTACACAGGAATACATACACACACACACATCTGGTTGGTTTGTTGTAGGAGTGGACCCAAGTGGAGACAGACAGGCCAGATGCAGGTGAAAGGGCAAACCCAAAACTGGGTGTATTTAATGAGCAGACAGGCAGATACAAGATAACAGGCAGGGAGAGATCACTGGCTACTCTACCAAAACAGACAAAAAGACTTGACTATGGGAGGTGACACATATACACATGGGAAACAACTGGGGGATTACAGACCCAGAGACACAGCTGGGAGGACACACAGGGGACAACTGCTGGACAGTTTGAGGATGACAGGTCTGGGGAGTGGGAGGAAAGGAAATGGCCTGGGAGACGCGAGCAGGGGCTGAGTGGCAGAAATAGCGACCAGCGCAGAGGGCTGGGGGTGAGAGAGCTTGGCTGCAGAGAGACGGAGGAGCAGATTGTGACGATGGTGACAGGGACCGCTGTATGATAGAGTCATCAACTTGGATGAGATCAGTTCTCAGTCAGAGACACACACACACACACCACCACCATCATCACCATCACTACCACAAAGGCTGAGATCCCCTCAGTACTCAGAGCAGATGCATTATTTAACAGCACATTAGGATAGCCTGCAGTGTGTGTGTGTGTGTGTTCATCTCCAGTTCCAGCTATAAATATATCCTCTACATATGAGAATCCCCATGTTTCTCTCCATCCCTTCAGTACTATCTGCACCCTGCTGATTTCCCACTGTTTGACTCAACACCGTTTCTGTGTTGAAAAGCAAGGTGAAAATAACCTCGCTTCGTCCATAGTTGTTGTTAAAGGGGCTATGTACTATAAATGTCATTTTTCAGTCTCTAGCATTGTATTATAGTAATAGGAGTTCGTATCAATGTGTTTTAGTGTCTAAATACCATATTGGCGGATTGCTCTGTTTCAGCTCAGCCCCTTTCCTCCTCCAGTAAATCAGGCCATTTTGATTTGAACGGCCGATATACGTCATACGGCCGCTGGGTGATGCGATTGGCTCTGTGGATGGAGCTAATGCCCGCCCCCATTCTACCTAGACTAGACAGCGAGGCGGAGTGGGGCCCGTGCGCTCTGGAGGGAGAGAAAGGAAGAGAGAGCCGAGAGGGAGAGAAAGGAGAGAAAGGAAGAGAGAGGGGAGGGAGGGAGAGAGGGATGGAGAGAGAGGGGGCACTTGGGGGGGGGGGGGGGGTACCTGCCGGCCGCACGCCACACGGGAGATTGAAAGAAAGAAAAAAAAAAACACAAGCTGCCGCGTCTCATCACCGAGAGCCGAGAGGGAGAGAAAGGAAGAGAGAGGGAGGGAGGGAGAGAGAGATGGAGAGAGAGGGGGCACTTGGGGGGGGGGGGGGAGGGGGGTACCTGCCTGCCGCGCGCCGAACGGGAGATTGAAAGAAAGGGGGAAAAAAAAAACACAAGCTGCCGCGTCTCATCACCGAGAGCCGAGAGGGAGAGAAAGGAGAGAGAGGGAGGGAGGGAGAGAGGGGGCCTTGCCTGTCTTTTTTTCTCTCTCTCTCTCTCTCTCCCCCACCCCCTCCCCTCTCTCTCTCTCTGCCGCTCGCGGACTCATCACCGAGAGGGAGAGAAAGGAAGAGAGAGGGAGGGAGGGAGAGAGGAGGCCTTGCCTGTCTTTTTTTTCTCTCTCTCTCTCTCTCTCTCCCACCCCCTCCCTCTCTCTCTCTCTGCCGCTCGCGGACTCATCACCGAGAGGGAGAGAAAGGAAGAGAGAGGGAGGGAGGGAGAGAGGGGGCCTTGCCTGTCTTTTTTTTCTCTCTCTCTCTCTCCCACCCCCCTCCCTCTCTCTCTCTCTGCCGCGCACGGACTCATCACCGAGAGGGAGAGAAAGGAAGAGAGAGGGAGGGAGGGAGAGAGGGGGCCTTGCCTGTCTTTTTCTCTCTCTCTCTCTCTCTCTCTCTCTCTCTCTCTCTCTCTCTCTCTCTCTCTCTCTCTCTCTCTCTCTCTCTCTCTCTCTCTCTCTCTCTCTCTCTCTCTCTCTCTCTCTCTCTTCCCCCCCCTCCCTCCCTCCCTCTACCAGTGCAGACTGTGGACTGACTGTCACTCAAAGTGCTTATGGGCGGAGCCAGGCCATAACAGCCTGATTTCTTGAGGCTGAAAAATTATGGTTTTGAGTACTTGATTAGAAATATAAAACAATGCATTTTTTTGAAAAAAACCTTACAAATGTCTTCAATAGACTAACAGAAATTGTGTAAAGTTGCCCAAATAGTGCTAGGAATAGCAGTACATAGCCCCTTTAATGTATTAGCTTACAACCCAGGAGAATTGGCTTGAGAGACCCGGCGAGCCCTGGCGGGGGGGGGTCTGGTAACGGGCTCCTCGAGACATAGAATACCTTGACATTTATACATGACATAAAAAGGGGCGGGGCTCAGTGTGTAGACAAGAGATTGGTGATTGATTTATCATGGGAGACAGGAAGACTGATGGGGACAAAAGGATTGATCAATGGAGAAAGATAAGATAAGATATTCCTTTATTGATCCCCTTGGGGAAATTCAGGCATCATAGCAGCATGGGGGGGGGGGGGGTACAGGTAGTAAAACAACACAGTGTACAGGTAGTAAAAAACAACACAGGCAGTGTAAACAATTTGATCAATACGGTCAATATAATTTACTATCTGACTAGCTGAAGAAATATTCACATTATTCACAGTGTCACATAGGTTGCAGTATGCATAAGGTAGTGTTATAATTTACTATCTACTGAGTATACATTATTCACAGTATCACAGTATCCACTGAAATATACATTATTCACAGTATCACAGTATCCACATAAGGTGCAGTAAGCCTAAGGTAGTGTAGGTTGTCCTCCTTGGGTTCCTATAAGTCCCAGGTCAATTTCTGGTAGCAGTCGCTGTCGCTGCCCCCTGTTGTGGAGCCTGGAGGCTGCTAGTCGCTGCACACTGTTGTGGAGCCTGATGGCCGCTGGTATGAAGGACTGTCCGAGGCGGTTAGTTGAGTGTTGGGGGGGAATGAGTCTGTGGCTGAACGAGCTTCTCATCTTGACTAGCTCGTCGTAGAGGGGGTGGTAGGGGTTCTCCATGATGGCAGCCAGCTTCCTTATCATCCCCCTCTCTGCCATCACATCAAGTCTAGGTAGCTCGACTCCCACCACGGAGCTAGCCTTCCTCACCAGCTTGTTGAGCTTGTTGGTGTCCCTTGAGTTGATGTAGCCTCCCCAGCATGCCACAGCATAGAAGAGGATGCTGGCCACAACAGACTGGTAAAAAGACTGCAGCAGTCTGTTGCACACATTGAAGGACCTGAGTCTCCTCAGGAAGAACAGCCTTCCTGTAGAGGGCCTCTGTGTTGTTCGACCAGTCCAGTTTATTGTTCAGGTGTACCCCAAGGAACTTGTATGAGTCCACCATCTCCACATCCACCCCTCGGATGGAGATGGGAATCGGGGGGGGCCTCTTCTTGCCCCTCCGGAAGTCCACCACCAGCTCCTTGGTCTTACTGGTGTTGAGTTGGAGGTGGTTGCTGTCGCTCCACCCCACGAAGCTCTCCACCAGGGCTCTGTACTCCTCCTCATCATCGTCTGTGATGTAGCTTACGATGGAGGAGTCGTCTGAGAACTTCTGCAGGTGGCACCCGCTTGAGTTGCGGCAGAAGTCTGAGGTGTAGAGGGTGAAGAGAAAGGGTGACAGCACCGTTCCTTGGGGGGTGCCGGTGTTGCTCACCAGTACGTCAGACTGACTGTCCTTTAGTCTGACGTACTGTGGCCTCTCAGTGAGGTAGTCCTTTATCCAGGCCACCAAGCCGTGCTCCAGCTGCATCGCGGAGAGCTTCTCCGCTAGCAGTGACGGCTGGATGGTGTTGAAGGCGCTGGAGAAATCAAAGAACATAATCCTCACTGAGCTGCGCGGCTTCTCCAGGTGCGTGTACGCTCTGTGGAGCATGTAGATGATGGCATCCTCCACCCCGATGTTTGCCTGGTATGCAAACTGCAGGGGGTCGAGGGAGTCACGCACCAGGGGCTTTAGGTGTTGCAGGACCAGTCTCTCAAACGTCTTCATGACGTGTGACGTCAGAGCGACTGGCCTGTAGTCGTTGAGGGTGCTGGGACGTCCCTTCTTGGGCACCGGGACAATGCAGGAGGTCTTCCAGAGCTGGGGCACCCTCTCCAGCCTCAGGGAGAGGTTGAAAAGATGCTGGAGCGGTGCTGCCAGCTGCTCCGCACATACTTTGAGCACCCTGGGATTGGTGTTGTCCGGTCCTCTGGCCTTGTTTACATTAATCCTGGAGAGCTGCCTACTGACCTGACTGATTGTGATCGTCAGGGTTAGGGGTGGTGGGCAGTCTGCTGATGTTGGCGGTGGGGTGCCGTTGCTGATGGGTGTGGGTGGGTGGGGGGTGGGGGGGCTGCTTTGTAGGTGTGATCTGGTGCTGGTGTCGATGGGTGGGGGGAGGGGTGTGGGGAGGCCACTCTGGTCAAAGCGGTTGAAAAACGAGTTGAACTCATTTGCACGCTCTGGCGGGCCCTCAACAGCTGTGCCCTGCTGTTTGAAACCAGTGATCTTCCTGACCCCCGCCCACACCTCCCTGGTGTTGTTGGCCTGTAGTCTGCCCTCCAGCCTGTCCTTGTAGCTGACCTTGGCTGCCCTTAGCTCTTTTTTGAGCTCCCTTTGGACAGCCCTGGCCTGCTCAGTGTCCCCTGCCATGAAGGCCCTCTTTTTCCTGTTTAGCAGGTGTTTAATGTCCTTGCTAATCCAGGGTTTATTGTTTGAAAAGCAGCGTACCTTCTTTGTGGGTACGATGCTCTCCTCACAGAACCTGATGTAGTCTGTGATGCAGTGGGATAGTCCATCAATGTCATCACCATGGGCCCTCTCAAACATGTCCCAGTCTGTCGACCTGAAACACTCCTGTAGCTCCTCCTCGACGTCTTCAGACCACTGTGGGACAAACATGGTGGTCGGCGGCTGTCTCTTAACCCTTAGGGGTCATGCTGGAGCTTTGAACCCGTCGGCGGACAACAAAAGAAATTAGAATCCCTCTTAAATGCTCAAAAAGGACATCTTTTCAGAAATCGATAAAAATAGAAAAATTGCCATTTCTAGTGCTTTGACATGTAAGGTATACGTCCCCCAACTTGCTAAACCTAATACGAATTGTAAATACGTTTAATTCTTGCTAGATGGCATGATTGTAATAATCTCCATTTGCGATAAGAACTACAATCGCGTCACGAAACGCACATACATGGACGCGCGCACACACACAATAGCGGCGTGTGCGCTGTGAATAGGTGTTACACTTACACCCCCGCAGAGGCGTGAGACTGGTATCAGAGCCTACCCCCCCATCCAAATTCTAAACATAATAATGTATGAATTATCTGTTGCAATAATATCCACGGGACTCGACTTTTTGCAGTCGTTTCTCCTCTCCTGCGTGAGGAGTCTGAGGACATTCGCGGACATTCTCTCAGATAAAAAAAAAAAAGCTTACATACACATACACACACTCTCGCTCTCTCTCAATTCAAATGGGCTTTATTTAACATTAACTACTGTATGGCAGAGTGCGTCTGTGTATACGAGGTATGAATGATCACTGGCTGCTGTGTGACGAGTTTGCTCATCCGCGCTGTCGCGCTATATAAATCCAAGTCATTATTATTATTATTATTAAACACGGACCGCTTTAGTTGACAAAATTACATACATTTCGGGTCATTTCATAATAGCAGTGTGGACCAGCTCTGTAACCAGCTCTGTAACAAGTACAACGCATCTCGCTAGTTGACAGCTTACGCATGCACCCGCGCTGTAGTAAACACGGTGCTTTAGTTGACAGCGTTCGATGCGCTTTGTGAAGGAAAGATGACGTCGCCTCTCTCTCTCTCTCTCTGTCTGTCTGTCTGTCTGTCTGTCTGTCTGTCTGTCTGTCTGTCTGTCTGTCTGTCTGTCTGTCTGAGAACCCAGGTTGCTTTCTAACCTATATATATCTCTCTCCCTCTCTCTCTCCCTCTCTCTATCTATATCTCCCTATCTCCCTCTCTCTCCCTCCATCTCTCCTCTGTATCTCCCTCTCTGAGACTACTCCCGGTCTGAGTCATGTAAATCACAAATCATGTAAAACCCAGATTCGGCTCAAACAAGGGACTAAACACGTTTAGCAATTATGCCACAACAATGTGGAACGCCCTACCCAAAGCTGTAAAGGAATGTAAATCACTACCCACCTTCAAAAACACTCTCAAAGAACACCTACGGGAGACTGCAATTCAAAACTGGCCCCTACAAATGTCCTAACCCAGTTGTACAATAAAGACCAAGCATGGCTATTCCAATGTACAGCCCCACCCAACCCCACCCCACCTACCCAACCTCCTCCAATGTACAGTTTCCATGTCAAATGTATGTCAGTACTCCAATGTACAGTGTCCCCCCCCCCCTACCCAACCCCCCCACCTCCAATGTACAGCCCCACCCCACCTACCCAACCTCCCCCAATGCACAGTTTCTATGGCAAATTTGTAATGACTGTACCAGAATGTTTGATAGGACATTGATTGAAAACTATCGTCTCAAATTTGACAATTGATGGCTTATTTTGAAGGTATGAATCTGTAATTTTATATTATGTAACAAAAAAAAGGGGGAAATTCTCAGGAGGAGGAGCTATTTAGGTTAGACTATTTGTTGGGGTGTTGCTAATTGGGCAATTCAGTTAATTCTCCTCAGATCATTCATGATGGAACATAACGTGATGAAATCATGATATTGTGATACACAATTATATCTGAATTGGTAATAACAAGCACATAACTCGCATTTCTCAAAATATCTGATATATTGGAGGCTGTCCCATTTGGCCCAGTGCAGTTTCTAACAACCCACATGTCTGTTTCCATCAAGGCAGCCTACCTTCTGTAAGAGAATCGGCTGGGTTTTCATGGAAAAGCCATCCATTCTGGCTGCTCAGTCCTGATCCAGCTATAAAGACCACAACATATCTAAAGGCTCACTGTGCATTACACCTCATAGTCCACTGTCCATGTGCCTGACATTTAAGGTGTGTATGTGTGTGTGTTTTGTGTGTGTGTGTGTGTGTGTGTGTGTGTGTGTGTGTGTGTGTGTTTTCAAAATATATATCATTTGAATATTCATATAATATGTACACTTAAGTAAACACATTTAGATGGTAAATCAGACTACAGCTTTGCTATTATGGAACGAAATGTAAAATATTGTAATGTAATGTATCAACAAGCTTAACAAAATAACTAATACTGTCTCATTCGCTAAATGCATCATGTAAAAGAGTTCAGTTTTATCAAAAGCCTTCTCACTATCTTTTTTTACCCCAGGAGGTGAAGAAATTCAAGCTATTGCGATGCTATAGCAATATAATAGTGCTAGCAATTGTTTTATCATTATAATACTTTTTAAACCGATGTAATACAGTTCTTAGCATAGCTATTGTGTTATTTTGTTAGATGATAGTTTACTTTCTCAGAAATCTAACATTAGCTACTAGCTAGGCTTAGTCTATTCAAAATCATTAGATGTCTGTGGGGGGCGTATTACCCCAAAACAGGAGAGGCATCTTCCCTCAAAGGTCCTATTCTTACACTTTCATGGATGACAGTATGTCGGTTAGTATGTTGGGAGTTGGATGTGTGTCTGAAATCTTATACACCAGAAGGTCTTACAAGAGGGTACTACCAAAGTCTGTCTAGAGAGAAGATGGTTCACTCTGCTTCATTGTTGATAACAGGGACTAACAAGATGAACAAGATCTGTGCCCTATCTCTTTGAATGGGGAGTACTCCATATTTAGTGATAGAAAAATGCCTTTTCCCCCAAAGTAGACCAGCTTCTATGCATGCGCCACCTTCCTTGTGTGATATTCTATTCCAGTTGTCTTTGGTCTTGTTTTCTCTGGTTATGATCATGTTATTAGTGTGTGTGTGTAAAAAAACTAATAATATAATTATTATAAATGTCGCTCTCTCTCTCTCTCTCTCTCTCTTGAAATCTACAGTTACACATTTAGTATGTATTTAGTGAGGTAAATGAGTACAAGACATGTTTCACAGACACACACACACACATACACACACACACATACACAGACAGACAGACACACACACACATTTACATTTACACATTTACACATTACATTTACATCTAGTCTAGTTTGCTTATTTTTTTTTGATATGGTACAGTACTGTAGATACAGACACAGACACACACACACACAGAAACACACACAGGCTAGGCCTCCTGCTGGGTCCATTCACTGGAATAACAAAGGAATGACTGGGCCTTTGCTCAGGTGTGAAATG
Source organism: Notolepis coatsorum (assembly GCF_963971535.1). Classification (NCBI taxonomy): domain Eukaryota; kingdom Metazoa; phylum Chordata; class Actinopteri; order Aulopiformes; family Paralepididae; genus Notolepis; species Notolepis coatsorum. Next base: position 64,945,566 of record NC_140171.1, read on the forward strand.
GTGCTAGTGACAATGATCACATTGAATTCTGGGAGTGTAGTTCTCTCATCAGATAGCTGAATGAACTTGGATCTAGTTCAAAGTCCTATACTGAAAAGGTGTTAGGATTTTACCAGAATGTTTGATAGGACATTGATTGAAAACTATCGTCTCAAATTTGACAATTGATGGCTTATTTTGAAGGTATGAATCTGTAATTTTATATTATGTAACAAAAAAAAAGGGGGAAATTCTCAGGAGGAGGAGCTATTTAGGTTAGACTTCTAAGGGTTAATGAGAGGCGTGTATGTAGATACAAGCCTCACAAGGTTGTGGTCTGACTGGCCGAGGGGGGGCAGGGAAGTCGCACTGAAAGCCTCCTTCACGTTAGCATACAGGAGGTCCAGTTTTTTGTCTCCCCTGGTTTTGCAGGTGACATACTGAGGTAGGGTAGACAGAAACTGAGTATTGGAGAACAATAGGCTGCCTATAGTAGGTGAGTGGGGGATAACACAATGGGAGGGGGGGGCAGACATACAAACGGGTTGATGGGTAGACAGAAACTAGTATTGGACAAAAATAGTAGGTGTGTGGGGGGTAACATATAATTTCTACCACAACTGTCTCTCTGTTCTGTCTGTTTGACTCAACACCGTCTCCATGTTCAGTCTGTTTGACTCAACACTGCCTCCATTATCTGTCTGTTTGACTCAACACTGTCTCCATTATCTGTCTGTTTGACTCAACACGTCACCATGTTCTGTCTGTTTGACTCGACATGTCTCTGTGTTCTGTCTGTTTGACTCAACACGTGCCCATGTTATATACTCGTACTGGCATCGCGTCCCGCTCTTAATCCATATCGAGATATACCTCATCTCCTGTACCTACTGTACTCCATGAACAAAAACAAAACACCCAAACACTTGACCAGGCCCCGCCCCAGTGGCTTACTATAAGACACCGGGCGTGGTCACCACTGTAACGTTCGGGAGCCTATCCTCCTTAGGATAGTATCCTACTGTCTACCTGGGTCACTTCCTGTTGTTTTGGGTTCACCTTGTATGTCACCACTGAATTGCTGTCATCACTAATTGTCTGTCACACCTGGGTGCTGTCATTGGTTGTCAGACTGCTGTCACTCATTGACAGCCTGTGATGTTTGGTATGTACCTATTTAACGTTTGCTCTATCCTTTGTCATTTGCTAGAGCCTCACCTAAACTACGGACAAGATACAGATGGAACAAGCACTGACCTAACGTCTTTATCACTGTACTTGCATATACTCTTATCCCTGGTAATAAACAGTACACCTGTTTTGGAAACCTATCTCTGTCTCGTTCTTCTTCGACAACTTGGAAGTCACTTACCCCGTTCGTAACACACCACTCACCCTTCCTATTTTTCGTTTTCCATCATGGCGGATGCTTGCACCCTGTGTATCTAGTGATAGCGAGTATGAAGTGTAAAGAGAAATTGAACAATGCCAGAGATTTTCCAGCCCCTGGAATCTTCGGCATGTTCCAACGGCGCCGTATGGGTTCTGCGGCCCTGCAGCTGGATGCGTTTTGATGCATTCCCGCATCGGGCCTGTCCTGTGTTTCCTCGTCTTTTACAGCAGCTTGAGGGACAGCGTGCGATGTGTAGCTATCGAGCTACCTCGCACTCAGGTAGGATCTGTGCCATCAGGCATTGACGCTGGTGTTAATAATACTGCTTGTTGTCCAGTGAGACAACCGAGTTGTGTATTGGCGCAAGGGGCAGGATATCTGGGTAAACGTTGTTGTTTTCCCCATTACCCTGGAGCGCGCGGCTAACGCTATGCTATATGCTGGGCTATTGTTTCTGTTTGTCTCCCCGCTGAGGGATGTCTGTCTAAAGTCTTCCCTCCTCTTAACCATTCATGCTGACGGTCAATCGGTGTCTACTGTGGGAGTATTGCGGGGGGCTTTGTTTACCTTTTCATGGGTGTATGGGCTGAGGTCTAGGGCTGTTGTGCTGTTTGTGAATATTATGAATGAATGCGGGACTGGTTTTCTCTGGTCCGCATCCCCTTAACGTTGTGTGTATGGGCTAGCCCATTCTACAGTATATTGGTGGTGTTTTTAGTTCATTTATTCATTAACCCCTTCATGGCGCACACCACAGTGGAGGTTACTGGTTGCAACCACCACTGGTGCTCCATGTTTAGCATCAGTCCTTTGCCTCTGGCATGTTGAAACAGTGCCCCACCCGGCCGACGCCATGAGGTGGGTCGGCCCGGCGAGTGGCTGGTGGGCTGTGTTAAGCCTGTACCGCCACGGTATGGAATTGGCAGCGATTAGTAACTTTGTTCGACTTGCTGTTTTTTCTGTCAAAAATGGTGTCTGGTGGTGGGGCCATGAGGGCCAGCCGACGTCGACAGGTTGTTGACGTTATTAGCTTTGACCTAGCCGCAAGCTATAACCGCAGGGAGGGCTAGGATGCTGTCAACGGTTGTTTACAGACATCTTGGTTGGATTAGTCTCCCTTTGAGGGGGTGAGAAGTTACAAATAAATTTTCCCTCCTCAGGGCTCCCCTCTCCGCAGAGGATCTTTGGTCTTCCGCTGGAGCGTGGGCGGTTTTGGACCTAGGCCCCACACCGCCTCACGCCGCGCAGCCAGAGGTGAGAGCACAGCCTCGCCAGCGGCTGTGGCGAGGCCCTCGACAGGCGGCCATGTTTCCCCCGCCAGAGGTACCCTGGGCGTTGAGTCAACAGGTGTCCACAAGGCCGACAGCCTTGGCGGCCGAGGGATCGGCCATATTGGATGAGCACGGCCTGAGAAACCGTCGCCGTCCTGCCTCGAGCAGCCCGCTCTCCGATCACTCCCTTCCCCAACACCAGCGGAAAAGGGGCTCTGATTTGTTTCCTTTGGCTGTGGGCCGCGAGCCTTCGTTGAAGCGCATGCGGCCCCACGTTTCGCTTCTCATGGGGACAGGGGCTGACACCCAGTTGATGGCTGAGCCTGGGTCTGTCCATGAGAATGTTGTGCTGTCAAGCGGCTCCCACACCATAAGCTGTGTTTGGTTGAGCCTGGTATTACGTCTGTCAACTACAAGTGTTGTCAGCAGGGGGGCTCGAGTCCTTTTTGAGGCAAACAGTGCAGGCTTCCCCGACCTCGCCTTTGCCAGGCCGGGTGTCGCGTTGGTGCCTCCCACTCCCGCAAGATCGGCAGTGGTCTGACAGGCGCGAGTGATTTGGGTGGTAGTAATATCACTGACGGGCTACGGGCCTCACACCTTGCATGTCCAGCTGCAGAACAACTCCTCAGCATGTTCTGGAGGGGTGTTCAGTGGGGGAGCTTTTGTCCCCTAGTTTGATGTCAGCTTCCCCCGTATCAAACCGGCCCTTTCTGTCGGGGTCCCCCCTTGGGTGCGATTGCCTCGTGGGTTGTATCAGGGACCGTTGTCCCGATTCCACGGAACGCCCTGCCCGCACGGTTGGCGGGTTCAGAGTTGGCAACGCACAGCGGGAGGGACCGGCCGCCTATCTACAGTTCCTTGCGGACCAGCGCCGAATGGCGGCGGGTGCGCTCTGGGAGTATCATCACATATGGCTTCAGCAGTGCCATATGTCGAAGTGGATGGAGAGAACGCTGAGGCGGGGACTTGTATTTACACAACCCCACCCGTTTTCAGGTTTGGTACAGACCCTATTGTCAGGGTCACCAGCAGTGACAGCTCTGGTCAACAATATCCAATCTCTGTGGACGAAGCAAGCCATCGTCGTGGCGTTTTCCTCATGGTATTCTCTGGTGCCCGAGAAATCGGGAGGGGGGGTGTCAGACCCATGCTGGACCTGGCCCATGGGAAGGTTCAGCATTTTTTGGATCGTCTCCTACCTGTTGAACACTGTCAGGTGGGGGCCTGGTTCTCCTCCATAGACCTGTAGGATGCGTATTTGCATCCCCGATCTTCCATCCTAGGGCTTACCTACGCTTCCTTTGCAGGGTTTAGCGTATGAGTACCAGAGGCTGCCGTTCGGCTTTTCTCTGGCTCCCCGCATCTTCACCAAGTGCGTGAAGGCCGCACTGGAGCCTCTGCATCGTCAGGGGTTACGAAGTGTATTCTGCCCTGACAACGTTCTGGTCCTTGGCGGTCAAGGTGGATCGTCAGGTTTCATACCAGGCAGGTGGTGGAATTCCTACCAGCCTGGGGTTTGGTGTAGACTGGAAATAGAGTACTCCTCTTCCCAGTCAACGGGTGGAGTGCTATGGGCATCCCTCTCAGAGCGTGTTATCGACACGCTCGGGAGGTTCCATCCTAGGATGGTTACGGCGCTGTCCGTGATACGCCTGCTCGGTATGATGGCATCTGCTCATTCCGTGGTCCCTCTTGGCCTCCTCTTCACCCCAGGAGGAGGTTACGGAGGTGGTTTTTTTCCCAGTATGGAAATAGACCCGGTGAGAGGCAAGTGGAAGCGGCTAAGGTTTCCGTGTCAGTACTGGGGGACCTCGCCCCCTGGGGAGGGCCTGGGGTCCTCACCAGGGGGGTCCCTATGAGCAGTAGGCTGTCATGCGTCACGTTTTTCACCGACGCCTCCCTCGCTGGAGACGCGTCGGGCCAACGCAGTAGGGGGCAGCTGGCAAGCCATGCTGCCCGGTCTGCGCTACGTTCAATGTGTTGGTATTGAAGGCGGTCCTTCTGGTCCTCAAACGGTGTTTGATCAGGACGGACAATACGATGTCAGCGTCGTATATCGACAGACAGGGAGGAGTACGCTCCCCCGTCTGCACCGTCACATTACAGTCAAGTATTGGCTGACAAGTTTTGGAACAGCTTCCTACTCCACTATCTACCGTCTCTACAGACCCGCCAGAAATAGGTGAAAGAGAGAGACAATTTGACAGAAGGGACAGTCGTCATGATTATCGACCAGTCACTACCCCGAGCTATGTGGCCGGCTGGCCGCATAAGCAAAGTGATCACCGGTGCCGACGGAAAGGTCCGAGCAGCCGAAGTGCTCGTCCAAGGACGGGTCTACACCCGACCCGTGGCGAGGCTAATAGAACTGCCAAGGCTCCCCGATACTATCGATGACGACCATGACCCCATGACTTTGTGAACTGCCCGACCCCTCACAACAGACATTGAGTAGTGGACAGTGCGGTTAATCTGTCTCTGCTTAGCTAATTAGGTGGGACTAATTAGGAGGCGGCTGTTACAAAGGATCAGATTAAACCGAATATATATATTTATTGATTGATATATATTGCATAATATTTGTATATCGTTTGATATCCCTTGTATATTCCTTGTACATATACACGGAATATCCCTTTAGCCTAGTACAGACCATAATATTTCATTCTCCTATTGGACAGCGGTCCACAGGCGCCAAGGCCATGCCTCCAGAGTCAGGTTCAAAGCCACCGTCAAGACATGTCTGTACATGCCCGGCCTTGCCCAAGAATACGAGACAGAAATGAGGTTGGCACTAGATTGTTCGCCGTGCATATAAATATGGCGCAGGTGAATACAGAAGTATGTTACCCAATAAGTTGAAGCCTCACCCACGATACTCTGTGCGGTGAAGTATGGCCTGTTTGGCCCCAAATAAGAGCATTGAGAACGTGTGCGAATTAATAACTGAATTGTCAGAGTTTGGCGCTATACCGTCGAGTGCGACATATTTCTATTAAGTCAGTAATAGTCTATTTGTGTATAGTGTATCGTGCGGCTAAAGTTCTACAGTGACCAGCATCACCAACGCTTCCTCGTATCAGCTAGAGAGCTTATCCAGGCTGGGCTGCTTTCATGGCGCTTTCACCCGAGGAGCCCTAGACGAGAACCGTGTGGACATGTACACTGGATTAATCTACCCGACGACTACATAGCCCTTTGCGGCTGGATTATATTTGCTTTTGGTCCTGTGATTAATGGAGCGGAGAATCGCCGACGCCTACACATGTGTGGGATTTACCCTGTGAGGAGCCACGTCGAGTCTGCGCCTCAGAGAGCCTGAGGCAGGCTAGCTTTCTTCCCTGTGGATCTACAGGCTACGGAGAACAGCTGTATTCATCTGTGGATCAAGGTCTTATTGCACCGTCTCCCGTACTCGGAGTCTCCTTATCATCGTTGACCCAGGCTCTACTACCGACAGATCCTCTACCCCTGCTGGCTTACAACCGGGGGGACCCTTCCAGTATCTCCCGCTATATATTACTAGTGTACCATAGATATAATTCCCTAAGATTCAGGTTGTATAATTACCTCCTGCGTAACCAGAGAATGGACATTCATTATTGATTTGCCTACGCACATTCCTTTGCCTTATAAGCGCATCCAAAGTAAAATAGAGAAGTATATTATGTACCTTTTGCTGCAATAAATACTTAATTACAACTTTGTGTGGAACCGATTCATTGTGGGAAGTGTTCATCATATTTATATATCATGTACTGTATGGCCAGTAATTAAAGTACATAAGACGGTAGTGGTTTAATGATACCATACTTATCAATACAGTCAGGGAATTGTACCCCTCAGTTACACTACCGACCAGGCTACCCCGCCAGTAGAGACCCTAGTGGGTTCTAACGTAACTGACCAAGCTCACGGTGGGGACCAGGAGGGACCCGACATGACTTTACCCCCCGCCGACGCCAACGAGGTAGTCCCCGGAGAGCTCCAGGATAAAGAAAGCGCTCCAGGGACGGAACCCGACCCACTACCAGAAGAGACGCACACCCAGGAGACGGACCTCCTCGGAGCGCGACAGGAGAACGGATCTCCAACGAGCACTGCCAGAAGCCGATCACCTCCGCCTGTGTCTTCCCCCAGCGAAGCGGACAAGATGCTGGCGCAGGCACTCATCGCCACCCTGGCAGCCTCCACCGAACGCGATCGACTTCAAGCGCAACAGACGAGCGAGCGCGAACAAGCTGCGGACCAACGAGAGCGCCTTCACGCGCAACTCCAAGCGCAAGCCCTCCGTGAACGCGTACATTCTGCAACCGAGCGAGAGCGCTTCCAGGCGCAACAAAGGAGTGAAGACGACCGCATAAGACTGGAGACCAGACGCCTTCAGACGGAAGAGAACATTGAAAGAAGCCACGCCGATGCGCAGCACGCCGCCGCCAATGCGCAGCGCGACGCCGCCAATGCCCAGCGCGAAGCAGCGCGCGACGCCACCCATGCCCAGCGCGAGGCAGAGCGCGACCGGCTGCAGGCGCAGCTGATGGACAAATTGATTACCATGGCGACACCCCCTCACTCCGCACGGAGCTCCCGGAGATCGTCACGACAAGGGTCTAGGGCACATTCCCCTACCCGACCAAGCGACCCGGGACCCCGCCAACAGGAGGATCCTGTCCACGTCTCCGAACCCCCTCCCCGGCCGGTCCATACGAGACCCAGCAACCGGGAAGAACCGGACCACGCCGAGAGACTGAACAGAAGACTCCAGGACCTAGCAGAGGAAGAGGAGGAGGAAGAGGAGGAATGTCAAGCCGACCAGCAGCAACGTACTCTGGACCAGGAGGCCCAGTACAGCCCCGACCAGAAGCAACGTACTCTGGACCAGGAGGTCCAGTACAGCCCAGACGTCAGCCCGAGGCACTGCGCTACAAACCCCCGACTCAACTCACGGGTGAGTTTGACGCACCGCCAGCCCCGAGGAACAGCACCTGGGTACCCGGGCTTCGGTACCCACCAAGTACCAGCCCAAGACGACACGCACGGGGAGACTCGCCCAGGAGGCCTCTCCCCCAACGCTCACCGATGTGCCAGCCATCCATGGCATTGTACCTTGGCACACCGACGTTCCCGGACTTCACACACGAGAACAGAGCACAGTACACAGAGCTACGAATGTGCTTAGAGACAATGATGTCCGATGTACCGGATGAAACGCACAAGTATGCTATCCTACTCAAGCACCTGAAGGTGCCCAGAGCGCACAATATAGCGCTGGCATATTCCAACTCTACTACCCCATACACCGCGGCTCTAGTAGCCCTCGACCAACGTTATGGACGCATATGGGACTACGTGATACAGGAGATAAGAGACATTGACCGTCTCCCCCCAGCCAGAGACAACAGAGCACTAGATGACCTCTCTATCAAGGTACAGTCCCTGGTAGGGATGCTGGGGTCCCAAAAGGAAAAAGGGGTCTATGAACTGTACGCTAACTCTAATGTAGAGAGGATACTAGAGAAGCTCCCTCCCGCCCGACAAGAGCGCTTCAGGCGGCAGAGAGACCACCGCGACCCCAACGGTCCAGAGGCATCCCTCCTAGACTTGTCTGATTTCCTCGCCAGGGAGGTCAGCAGCCTACGACTGGACACGTTCGTATGGAGTGGACCAAGCCCAAGACCAGGACCTCGGGGATCAAATGATAACCGCCGGTCGGTGACCGTTATGCACCAAGCTGAATCAGTACCGCAGCACAAGAACCACAACACCCCCTCGACGAAAGAGGACCAGTGGAAGATTGAGTGCCAGTACTGTGAGGGAGAACATCGGCTGTACCAATGCGACACTTTCGGGAAGCTGACCACGGATGAGGTGAGTCAGTGGATCAAGGACCACCGCCGCTGCTTCCGCTGCGCGCGCAGCCACCTGGCAGCTGAGTGCCGCTTGAAGAAGAAGTGCAGCAGGTGCGGTGGCACCCACTTGGAGGTCCTTCATGACATCAACAAGCGTCAGCCAGGACAACAGAGTGGGCCCGTCGCGGTAATGTACCATGCCGAGGCGGTGGCACCAGTACCAAAGATCCACCAGACCGCTCCCTGGTGTCCCGACTGCTACAGCAGACACTGGGAGTCACGGTGCTACTCGGACGACCGCGAGTCGGCACCACCCCAGACGATCCAAAGCAACCGACCAACAGGAGTGCTCCACATTGACCAGCATAGCGGAACCCCCCGAGTGCTCATCAAAGTGGTCAGAGTGCTCCTGAGCTACGAGGACAAGGTCCTGGACACTTACGCCGTCCTGGACGACGGGTCTGAAAAGACTCTCCTCCTCGCTTCCGCAGCAGCCCAGTTGGGCCTGCGGGGTGCCAAAGGTACCATGACCATACGCACCATCAGAAGGGACCAGAAGACCATAAAAGGTGAGAAGGTCTCCTTCAAGATAGCAGCGGTGGACCAGCCCGAGAAGCAGTATAGTATAACCAACGTCTTCACCAGCCACGACATAGGCCTGTCTCAGTACACCTACCCCATCCCACAGCTGATGGCCAAGTATGTGCACCTACGTCAACTACCTATACCACTTATCGACGGCGCCACACCGACCCTGCTCATCGGCTCCGACCACGCGGACCTCATTCTCCCAATTGAGGCGGCCCACATCGGACCCAAAGGATGCCCAGTCGCGGTTCAGACCCGACTGGGATGGACGCTCCAGGGCCCCCTCTACGGACTTGACAGTCAACCCACGTCTACACGCTGCCTACACACAAAGGCGAGCGACACCGGCCACTCCCTCGTACAGCCCGTTGAGAGGCTATTGACATTAAGCGAGAGGCCTGTGAGAGAACCGTGGGCACAAGAGGGAGTTCGGAACTCCACCCCCCTCAGCTGCGCTCCAGACGTAGCTGACCTCGAACCTAGCACCCCAAGCGACTCCTCGACGGGGCGGCCAGAACCGGCCCCTCCTCAGACGGGGTACAGAGCAAACAAGAGAAACAGACGGAGGAGGAGGAGGCACAGCCAAGCACAGATCAAAGCGGTCTCAGGCCCGCTTCCTCCTAAGCCCCCCTTCATCCCGTCCAGTCGTCATGACCATAGACCAGTCACTACCCCGAGCTGCGTGGCCGGCCGGCCGCGTAAGCAAAGTGATCACTGGTGCCGACGGAAAGGTCAGAGCGGCAGAAGTGCTCGTCCAAGGGCGGACATACAACCGACCCGTGGCGAGGCTGATAGAGTTGCCAAGGCTCCCCGACTCGCTTAATGACGACCATGACCCACTGACTTTGTGAACTGCCCTACCCTCACAACGGACATTGAGTAGTGGACAGTGCGGTTAATCTGTCTCTGCTTATCTAATTAGGTGGGACTAATTAGGAGGCGGTTGTTACAAAGGGTCAGATTAAACCGAATATATGTATTTATTGATTGATATATATTGCATAGGATTTGTATATCGTCTGATATCCCTTGTGTATTCTTTGTACATATACACGGAATATCCCTTTAACCTAGTACAGACCATAATATTTCGTTCTCCTATTGGAAGCGACCCCCTAGGCGCCAACAACCATACCCCCAATGCCAAGTTCAAAGTCACCACGAAGACATGTCTGTACATGCCCGGCTTTGCCCAGGAATACGAGACAGAAATAAGGTTGGCACTAGATTATTCACTGTACGTGTAAATACGGCGCAGGTGGATACAGATGCACTTAGTAACTAAAAGCAGAAGCCTTCACCACGATACAACGTGCGGTGAAGTGGGCCCGTTTTGCCCCAAAATAGAGTCTTGTCTCATCCTAATACGTTCGTTCAACGTATCGTTCGCTCCTTACTAGTAAAGCCTTCATCACGAGTCAACGACCAAGTGAAGTGAGCAACCGTGCATCTAAATAGAGCACTTATAACCGCGTGCGAATAGGATAGTAAAGTGTCAGAGCTTAGTGGAATAACATCAAGTTCGACCTAGTTAATGTGAAGTACCGCGCACCGGAGAATCTACACCGGTGAATGCAGAGCCCTTTTCCGGCTGGATTATTATTATTATTGCTTTGGTCCTGTGGATGTTGGAGCGGAGAAGAATCGTCTACACCCCACTACTGTGTGGGATTTACCCGTGACGTGAGGAACATCACTCGAGCCCGTCTCTTGGAGAGGCTGGCCGGCTTTCACCTATGCTGCACGCATACTTGGATTACAGCTGCTGCTTTTCGTCTGCTGATCCAGGGAGTAATATACCGCCTCCCATAGCAGGAGCTTATTGAGTCCCCGTTGATCCAGACTTTGCATTCGAACATTTCCTCCCCCTGCTGGCTTACAACCGGTGGGAACCCCCTACCAGTATCTCCCGCTGCCTCCCCAGAGTACCATAGATATAATTCCTAAGATTCAGGTTGTATTAATTATCTCCTGCATAATATGAGAATGGACATACGTTATTGATTTGCCTACGCACATTCTTTTGCCTTATAAGCGCATCCAAATTAAAGTATATTATGTACTATCATTGCTGCTAATAAATACTTAAACCCAGTTTTGTGTGGAACCGAGTCATTGTGGGAAGTGTTCATCATAAGATACCTGTGTACTGTATGGCCAGTAGTAATGTACATAAGACAGTAGTGGTTTAATGATACCATACTTATTAATACAGTCAGGGAATTGTACCCCTCAGTTACATAAACCATTCATCCATCCATTTCATTCGTCCAAACAGCCCTCAGACGTGTACTCTCTCGGGAGATGACTACTGACCAGGGGGTCAAAACAATGAAGAGCACGCTCCTAGCTGCAGTGGAGACCCGCTTTGCTGAGATAGAGGTGGAGCCACTATACATCACCACTCTATTGGATCCAATGCAAATGCTGTGTGTTGTCTTGCCATATGTTTGACTGACTTAGTTGTGAACTTGTGGGTAATTGATACATTTATCTATTTTCAGATTCTTCACAAAGTCAGACAACCTGAGGCTTGCCAAGGATAAGCTCATCCAGGAGGTGGTGAAGATGGAGAAGGACAGGGCTGCCAGAGAAGAGCCAGAGGCCGCAGATGGCGCAGAGCCTAGAAGCAAGACACCACGCCAAGAAGCAAGCAGCTGCCTGGGCAGTCTTTGATGAGATTTTGGAAGAGAATCAGCTAGAGGTCCGGTCTGTGAGTACATCTGATGTCCAGGTACAGACCTATCTCAGAGCAAACCCACCCTAGGAAAAGCAGAAAAAAAGATTACATTCAAGGGTTAGCATTCCCTTAAAGAAAAAAGTGCCTTGCAATTTTATATTTGAATTGTGAAATATATATATACGTTGTTTTTCATGTTGCATTAAGCTGCTGCTGTTCATTTAATTTTAAAACGAGTCGCTGCAAAGTGCTGCAGCGATTTGTCGACTTGCTGCCTGAGATCAAGACGTTCCTGTCGACAAGGAACGAGGAGCACAAGGAACTGTCAGACAATGCGTGGCTACTGGACCTGGGGTTCCTGACAGACATAACCGCAAATTATATCGCGATATGATAATGTTATCATATCACTCGATATCAATAATTATCGATATTGTTATAAGTATTAAAAAATAATTATAAAAGATTTTTTTAACAAACAGATGTATGTTTATTTTGCAGCAATTCTTTGTTGTTGCCGCCATCTTTAGTGTTACAGCCCCTCACACTCCAGTTCTCAGGCTGCAGCTGGTTTGAAAGCTAAAGTAAACAGGCTTCTCTGCTGGCTGTGGCTCCAGGGGAGTTGAACAGTTCTGGCTCTGCTAGTTTCTTTTCCATCTTTTGGCGCTTTTTTGGTGGACAAACCACCGCACATGTGCACCGTGACTTGTGACTGGAGTCTAGCTCTGCTAGCATAGCCTACTGTGTACAGACGGTTTCAAACTGTATTTTAAATTAGAAAGCAAACAAAATAAATGGACAAGAGAAAAAAGAAATCTCAATTTTGGTCAGTATTGTCATTTGGACAAGCAAAGCCATTACTTTAAGTTGCAGGCAAGAAAGACAAGTCTGTCCACTGTCTCTGGTTCTAAAGCTGCCCTGTTGCAGGTCACAATAAACAACAGCTGTAACAGATGAGGAACTCAGTGACCTGAGAAGTGCAATACAGAGTGGATGTTTTGACAAATGCCAACGCATTGCATATGAACTGTGTGCAATTGGACAGTTGGTGTTAAGGGGGACACGCATTGTACTGCCATATGCACTCAGTGACAGGGCCCTGGAGTTGGCTCTAGAAAGAGGTACATCATATCAAAACATAATCTAGGGATGTATAGTAATAATAAAATCACATCTAGAATTTGCCCAACCAGATGCTACCAAATCGTCCAATTTGGGGATTTGGCCCAAAGACTAATGTGAAATAAGTACCTATGGTGACACATGGAGCACTACAGCTTTCACTGGTTCTGAATTACTTACCGGATGTAACGGTTCTCATTTTAGCGAGAGACAGAAGAGTGACTCTGAACTGCTTTTAACCATGTATTGCTGCAGAAGACACATACAACAGTTGTAGTCAGTTGTAGTCTGGTCACTGAACATCTTGTGTACAACATAAAATACATTCGATTTTCTATTCCAACAATGAATGGAATGGAATCTTATGTCATGCTCAGATTGGGATCCTTTTCCATTCTGTTCCCACTCAGCATGACATAAGAGAAAAATGGCCACCAGGTGAATGGTCAATTGACACATCAATAGAGAATAACCAAAGAGAGACAGTTCATTTTGTAGTCCAGAAGTGTGTGACTGCACATAAAGTCCAGGATAATATAAACAGCTTTAATACTTTAAAGTTTAAAGCCATACACCACTTTTCTTTTATTTTTAAGAATTCTAATTTGAAACAAACAGGAAGTCCTTTAATTAGAAAGTACCCGACCCCCCCCCCCCCTCCATTGTATTTCACTAACATTGCAAAAAAAAGTCTTATCTCAAAAGCTAAAACCCAGGTGCAAGTGTGGACAATCCCCTTAACCCACAACCACCCCTGATGCATATTTATGATCGTCATGCTGTGGTCTGCCCAGTGACTGGACAGAAGAAACCAGCACATCACACATATTATACAACTCTGTGGCATCATCCAAAGAATGGCATCATCCTGTATGTCTGCTCCCATCATGAATATCTAGGAGAACACTAAGGAGACAGAGGACGCTCATTAGAATATCTAGTTCACATCCTAGTGTCCCTAAATTGGAAATGTTTCTGGTCACCATCTTGGGAATAAGTTCAATAACATGGACTCTATTGTAACAGGCATGCATAGCCTATACTCAGATCCATGGAACGATATGACATAAATAGTTTATTTCACCACTAAGGAGAAGTAAATGCTATCTAGACTGACATGTATGGCGAAAAAGGCAGTGTGAAATGTCTTTGTGATCTTGTGTGATCCAAGGTTTATAGGCAGACAGAAATATACTGCATTTGTTCCTGACCTTCGATTTTGGTTGAGTTTTGGCCTTTTGACAGGTCAATACTTAATGCATGTTTTGATGTGTGTTTGATGGTTGATGGTTGTGTCATATTTATTGAATATGACAAAGGGGGACTGAAAGGATAAACAACCATCAAACTACTGTATGCCCTTTTGTAAGGTGATAGAATTAATGGAAATATCTAATATCTGAAGCCACCCTTTTCTCTCTGTGTCTCTCAGTCTCTTTTCCACACACACGGTTTGAGTGACCTGCTGACCTTGTGGCTCTGGGCTCCTTTCCAACACACACACACATACACACGCACACATCTCCCCCACTCAGCTGTCGGGGCCCGTGAGTTATTGGGGTGTTGCTTCGAGACTAGTGGTCTCTCCCTACCTACATCTGGAACCCAGTAGCCCCCTTCTGAAACAAGCACACAAGCTCACGTACACACACATAGTTCGCACACACTTGCATACACATACACACGGATAGTCTCACGCACACACACACACACATAGCTCGCGCGCACTTCCAAACACATACACACAGATACACACCAACTGTCATGAAAATCACGAAAGTACCCTTGACCAAGTGCTGGGTTCAACCAGTAAACTAGATACACACCAACTGTCATGGAACTCTTCGAACTCTCAATGAACTGCCTCAAGTGTCACGATGAGCACGGAATTAAAAGAGTAATGACTAGGGTAGGACAATGAGCACACTCATATACACACAGACATGCAGGCCGCCACGACTGGGGGACTCCGGATGGCTCATTAGTTCAGGCCCCCACCCCTACGAAGAAGAACTTACTGGAATCCCCCGAAATCCCCCTCCCTCGTATCTAATATTCCCATCTAATATTCCCGCTCATATTCCCTTTGTCCTCAACGATGATGGTGACAGCTATCCATCATCAAACCAGAAAGAGGTGTGTCTAACTACAAATGTATAAAAAGGTTGTGTCTGTTTATTATCGTGGCCATTCTGCGTTTGTCTGAATACAAGCAAGTGGTCCAGATTGATCTATCCTTCTTGTGTTTTTCTTGTCCTCTGAGATAAAAAACCTGGCAATACAGCCATCTGACTCCTGACTCAACTGTGTTGCGCCGCTTCCTTCAACTAAAAGAACTCAGTGCTAATTTACATTATAAGAGGAGGCCCGTGGTAATTTCCTTTTAATTGGAGGCCCCAGCTGGGATTGATTGATCGCGGTGAACCAGTTGATAGACTGAAAACGTTGGTGCGTGTTCCACGCCGTCTGGAGTCCCAGGACACCGGTGTCTCGTCTTCAGTGACAAAACTAGCGCTAAAAAATAGATAAGGTGAGCAGACAACCTATTTAAATTGAACTATCTGCAAATTGAAAACTCTAAATTTATGATTTGTCATTATAATGAGGAGGAATACTGGTGTCAAGGGACTAGAGATAAATTGTATATGTGAGGGCACAAGAACGATAGGTCATAATATGTTTTCTTTTTTTCTCTCTCTGCTTTTCTTTTTCGGTTGTTCTTCTGTTTATCCCCTCTGCGCTCGTCCTGGGACCAACTAACGAGTTGTGTCGGCTGAGTGCAGCAGATCGACTGACGGACGCTGGTGCTTTTCTTCAATGACAAAGGGTGAGCAGAATCCTTTAGTAATTTCTGCAATTGGCCATTCCAAATTTAGAATAGGATTGTCATTTTAATGAGGAAATGTACCTGCATCTGCTGAGATCTGTGATGACATGAATATTGTCTCTGGAACACATGTGGTGTGAGGCACGTGGCTGTGCAATCTATACATGGAAATTCATAAATCTTTTGTTTTCTTTATCCAGAGGTATGCAGGTTGTGGTGGTTAAGATAGCACCTTTCCAATGACTCACAGTCATTTCGGAAAGAGGGTTGAAGGCCTAGGCTTGAAGGCCTAGCTATTAATGGATTGGTATTTATTGGTATAGCACCTTTCCAATGACTCACAGTCATTTCGGAAAGAGGGTTGAAGGCCTAGCTATTCATGGGTTGGTTGATTGGTTAAAATAGCACCGTTCCAAGGGACGTGGTACGAGGAAGCTATTGATGGTGTGGTTTATTGGTACAATAGCACCTTTTCAAGTGGTTCTTGTCGTTACGGTCACTATTATATAGAAGGAAAGTGGTACGAGGAAGCTATTCATGGGTTGAATTCTGAATATTTGGCTGTTGAATTAATAAATGTGTAAGTGTATGGAATTCTATATGATATAAAGTAGGGATGCTCGATATTGGCTTTTTTACAGATACCGATATTCCGATATTGTCCAACTCTTAATTTCCGATACCGATATCAACCAATACCGATATATGCAGGGTTTCCCCCGTCCAAAAAACGGAATAATTTCAGGTAACTAATCATTTCACTGGATATATTATAACAAATATTGTTATTTTTTTTTATTTTTTTTTAAACCGATACCAATATTTTCCGAT